>NC_057798.1:388775189-388780171 GCF_018294505.1 Triticum aestivum | reverse complement strand
CAACAACAACAACAACAACAACAACAACAACAACAACAACAACAACAACAACAACAACAACAACAACAACAACAACAACAACAACAACAACAACAACAACAACAACAACAACAACAACAGCAACAGCAACAACAACAGCAGCAGCAGCAGTAGCAGCAACAACAACAATAGCAGCAGCTGTCGTGGTTCTAAGCCTGACAGTAGAGTGGGGGGTAGGTATGGAGAGGCAAGGTCCTAGCTATGGAGAGGTTGTAAGCACAAAGGATGTACGAGTTCAGGCCCTTCTCGGAAGAAGTAACAGCCCTACGTCTCGGAGCCCGGAGGCGGTCGAGTGGATTATGAATGTACGGATTACAAGGTGCCGAACCCCTCTGCCTGTGGAGGGGGGTGGCTTATATAGAGTGAGCCAGGACCCCAGCCAGCCCACGTAGGAGAGGGTTTAAGGTGAGTTAAGTCTGGGGCGTTACTGGTAACGCCCCACATAAAGTGCCTTTACTATCATAAAGTCTACTTAATTACAGGCCGTTGCGGTGCAAAGTGCCTCTTGACCTCCTGGTGGTCGAGTGAGTCTTCATGGTCGAGTCCTTCAGGCCAGTCGAGTGAGTCCTCGTTGGTCGACTGGAAGGCGACCTCTTCTAGGGATGTCCTAGGGTAAGTTACTTGGAACAGGTCCATGACCCTACCCTAGGTACATAACCCCATCATTAGCCCCCGAATGGATTGAGGCTTCGAGTGAAGAAGGAGTTGATGTCGTTTCCGATTAACCTTTGCGCTCTAGTTGTGCGCTGTTCTGGATCAAAGAATCTCTTTGTTGACAGGGAGCAATTTGTCTTCGGTCGACTCGATCCATTCTATTTTTGCGTCGAGTGATCTTTCGAGCTTCGACGATCTCCGAGCGACGGATCGCCGGAAACACCGCGTCTGACAGACTGATTTGTTGCTCGCGGATTCCGCGGGGTGCGAAATTTGGGGGCGCGCGCGAAGCGGGGCAGACCGCGGCGTTCGGATGGGACGGGGCATAGACGCCTCGATCTCCGCGCCGCCTTTTTTGCCACGTATCCAGTCCTCATAACTGCTCCCAGATATGATTAGATCGACCGGGCCCACATGTCAGCCACTCGGAAGGGACCTTATAAATGTGCCCGGCGAGGATTTCTGTGCCGCGCCTCAGCATTTTCCCTCTCTCCCTCTGCTTCCTTCCTCCCTGCGCAGCGTGCTCGCTCTCGCCCCCGCACCACTTCCCTTCGTGCATCTCACCGGCGACCATGGCCAAGGAGAAGACGGCGGCGCTGGAGCGTGCCAAGAAGGCGTCGGCATCGGAGAAGGCGAAGGGGAGATCCACCAGCCGCAGAGGGTCCTCGTCCAGATCCCGCCTGCCGAAAGGCTAGGTCCAAGGAGACTGGATCCAGTCGACCATCACGGAGAAGGACCTCCTCGACATGGCCAACGAGGGCTTGATCCCTCACGGAGCTGCGAGGTTGCCGGGGAAGGAGTGGCAGCCACAGCCAGAAGAGGGTGAGTGTGTGCTTCTGGCCACTCATGTTGATCATGGGTTTTCCTTGCCGCCAAGCATTTTCTTCCGTGGCTTCTTGAATTTCTTTGGAGCGCAGCTCCACCACTTTACCCCAAACTCCATTGCCTATCTTGCTGCATTCGTGTCCATGTGCGAGGGCTTCTTGGGCTGTCGACCGCACTGGGGCTTGTTCAAACGTATCTTCACGTGTCGCTCTCAGACCGTGAAGAAGGCGAGCCCAGGTGATGAGAAGACCCGAGTTGTCCAAATGTGTGGGGGCCTGGGGATTCAGGTGCGGAATAATAGCACCTTCCCGCCCATGTCCTTTCCCGAGTCCGTCAGAGGTTGGCAGTCGACTTGGTTCTACTGCCAGGTCCAGTCGACGCCAGGGCAGTCGAGTGGACTCCCTCCGTTTACCATGGACCGAGTGAACAAGCCCTCCCCTCTGAAGCTGATTCCGGAGGAGAAAGCCGACGTGAAGATGTTGATGGAAAGCGTGGTGCAGTTGGTTCGGGAGGGGGTGACGGGCATGGATCTTCTGGAGGTCTTCCTCAGGCGTCGCATCCAACCCCTTCAATTCCGGAGCCACTGCATGTGGTTGTACTGTGGGTCCGAAGACGAGACTAGAGTCCATCCAGAAGAAGTCGACGATGCCACTCTGGAAAGATGGATGGTAGCCGTTACCGGAAACAGGGACAACCCGCGCGGAGCCAGAAGGATTCCTCCACTCGACCACAACAGCGACCCAAACAAGGTACACTTGTTCTGCTTTCCATTGTGTCCTTGTCGTATTCATTTCTGCTAACCCTGTCGACTGGTCGACTGATCCTTGTTTGGGCATCTGCTAGGCCTTCACCGAGCTGTACTCGATGCCCAATGGGGCACAAGCTTCGACTGAGGAAGGCGAGGCGAGCGGGGGCGAGGCGAGCGGGGGCGAGAGCCAGGAAGAGGAGGAATGGGACTCGGATGCTGCAGGGGATGAGGACGACGATGATGATGATGAAGGTGATGAGGATGACATCGAGGACGAGGAAGAAGAGGAGGAGGAGGTCGTTCCACCGCGCTCAGAAAGGCGGTCGAAGCTTGTCCACGACCCTTCGACCGAACGTGGTAAGGGGGTTGCGACTGCCACTCAGTCGACCAAGCGCCCTCGGACCACCTCTCCGGCGCCGACTGAAAAGGCGCCGAAGCAGCCCAGGGCGGCCTCATCGAAGCCGACCAAGCTCCTGCCGAAGATGAAGGTGTCCATCCCCACCATATCAGGGTAATTGTGTTGCTCATATTTTCTTATTCTGTGTGAACCTTATCTCTGGTCGACGCTGAGGTTAGTCGACTGATCCTTTGGAGTTGCAGTGCTGCTACTTCTGAGACCTCGGCCCGGGCCGATGACCACGAGATGGAGGATGCAGCAACTTCGAATCCAGGTACTGTGTTCTTAATACCATTCTTAGTCGACTGACTCGCGATCTCTGATC
This sequence comes from Triticum aestivum, assembly GCF_018294505.1. NCBI lineage: Eukaryota > Viridiplantae > Streptophyta > Magnoliopsida > Poales > Poaceae > Triticum > Triticum aestivum. The sequence continues at coordinate 388,777,183 of NC_057798.1, read as the reverse complement.
CTGACCCTTCTCCGCAGCTCCACCCAACACTGTTATCGATCTTCCTGATGATGATGAGGATGAAGAGCCGCTGAAGCACAGGAGGAGTCGGAAAGCGTCCGCCAGTAAGGTGCCTCAGGATGTGCCAGCACCTGAAATTCTGACTGTGGAGGAAGAGAACACCACTCGACACACGGTGACCTTCGCGACTCCACTGACGAGTGCTCAGCAGCCTTCCCTCTTCATGACGCACCACGTCCCAGAGGACCAAGCTGGCGCAGCGAAGGAGGCGATACGCCAGGCGGGACTCATGATGGAGCAGCTGAAGACCATCCGGGACGCGAGCCAGGCAGCTTATGACGCCAGTTCTGCCCTCCAAAGCAATGTCCAGGTCAGTCGACCGCTGTTTGTTCTGTTGGATATGCTACCAAAAACTTTTCTTTTCCGGAATTTATATTAGTCACCCACTGGGTGTGTCGAATAAACTCCGTGTTAGCGGGGGCACGCTGAGTGCACCCGCTGGGTGTAGTCCCCAAGGCTAAGGTCGACTGCTGGCAGTCGGCCTTAGGCTTTATGATATCAATCTTTCTGTCAGTCGACTGGTCGACTGGATTTCGCAAACCGTTGGGGGCACGCTGAGTGCACCCACTGGGTGTAGTCCCCAAGGCTAAGGTCGACTGCTGGCAGTCGGCCTTAGGCTTTATGATGTCAATCTTTCTGTCAGTCGATTGGTCGACTGGATTTCGCAAACCAGTGGGGGCACGCTGAGTGCACCCACTGGGTGTAGTCCCCGAGACTGTGGTCGACTGCTTGCAGTTGATCACAGTCTTAGAGAATGCGTCTCGCACACTGTTTTTTTTTTTTTTGAGGTCGACTGGTCGACTTTGTCTTCGACAGGATTAGTGGGGGCACGCTGAGTGCACCCACTGGGTGTAGTCCTCGAGACTACGGTCGAATGCTTGTATTCGGCTGTAGTCTTAGAAACGTGTGTTTTTCCCTTTTTCACTCGGAAGTGAGTTACATTTGACGTTTAGTCGATTGGTTCTTCGCAGAACTCCTGTGATCTTGTGGCTCGCTACTCAGAGCTGGAACAAAAACATACTCAAGTCGAGCTGAGCTTGAAGCTGGTTCAGGAGAAGCTGAGAAAGGCAAAGGAGGAGAACGAAGGTATGTTTGGTGAGACCCTGACGACTGCTTTTCCCCTTGCTTGTTTCGGCATCTGATCTCGCTGTAACTTGCAGGTAAGGTAAGGGAGGCCCAGCAGAAGAAAGACCTTGAGCTAGCTGAGAAGATCAAGCTTGCTGACGAGAAGTTAGCTTCGGTCACCAAGCTCGAACAAGACAATACCAATCTGAAAACTGCTCTTGGGATTGCCAACAAGGAAGTCAGTCGACTGAGAACTGACAAAGCTGCCTTGACCGACCAAGTCAGCAAATTGACTGAGAAGAAAACTGAACTGGAGGCCTTCCTGAGTGGCCTTGCCAAGAAGCTGTTTCTTATGCTTGAAGGTAAACCTCCATGTTTGGCAAATATTCCCAACTGTGGCTTCTTCCATTCGACTATCCCCTTGACTTAGTGATCACCCTTGCAGAATTTTGTCAAAACTTTGAAGAGGAAACCAGCCGACTGGAGCCAAACCTTGACCCCGTCAATTCTCCGGTGAACGACGAAGTTGCCATGGATGTTTTCCGACTGGAGTCTCGTGTCGCAGCTGTCGTGGACTATCTCGCAAGGCTGAAGGCCGCCACATCTCGCATCGACTCGACGCTCTGGCCTGAGGAGACACTTCAGAATGACCTTGAGTCGCTGATGGCCCGCTTGAACGCGATCCCTGGTCGAGTGCAGGAGTGGAAGAAGTCCTCGGCTCGGTGTGGTGCAGATGTCGCTCTGTGTCTGGCCCGAGTCCACTGCAAAGATGCACGAGAGGAGAAGCTGGCGGCCCTTCGGGTGGCCAATACCAAGAAGCACGACTTCAGGTCCTTTATGGAGACTTTCCTTGCAGCTGCCACTCGGAT
>NC_057798.1:388767003-388773929 GCF_018294505.1 Triticum aestivum | reverse complement strand
TGGCTTACCACTCGGTAGGATTTTGATAAACTTAGGCGAGTCCTTGGACTGCAGCTAAGCCCCCGAGTGGAAGGCTGGCTTACCACTCGGTAGGATTTTGACAACTTAGGCGAGTGCTTGGACTGCAGCTAAGCCCCCGAGTGGAAGGCTGGCTTACCACTCGGTAGGATTTTGATAAACTTAGGCGAGTCCTTGGACTGCAGCTAAGCCCCCGAGTGGAAGGCTGGCTTACCACTCGGTAGGATCTTGATAAACTTAGGCGAGTCCTTGGACTGCAGCTAAGCCCCCGAGTGGAAGGCTGGCTTACCACTCGGTAGGATTTTGATAAACTTAGGCGAAACGGATTCGCAGCTAAGCCTCCGAGTGAGAGTCTGGCTCACCACTCGGTAGGATTTTTACAAACTTAGGCGAAACGGATTCGCGGCTAAGCCACCCACTGAGGGGGAGTTTTTATGTGGACAAAAGTAAAAAGTGATGACACAATTATTTCTGAACCCATGAACTACAGAAGTACTTTATTGCAACTCATCCGAGTGACAAAACTTAAGTGTAAAATGGGCGGAGTAGCTCCGCGTTCCAAGCTCGGGGCTCGTCGATATTATGCTCGACGTTGTAAAGACGGTACGCCCCGTTGTGGAGAACCTTGGTGACGATGAAGGGGCCTTCCCAAGAAGGAGCAAGCTTGTGTGGTTTGTGCTGATCCACTCGGAGAACCAAATCTCCTTCCTGGAAGGCTCGACCTCTCACATTTCGGGCGTGGAAACGGCGCAGATCTTGTTGGTAGATGGTCGACCGGATCAGAGCCATCTCCCTTTCTTCCTCTAAAAGGTCGACTGCGTCCTGCCACGCTTGTTCGGCTTCTGCTTCGTTGTAGATTTCGACTCGAGGAGCATTGTGGAGAAGATCACTCGGCAAGACTGCTTCGGCTCCATAGACCAAGAAGAATGGAGTTCTTCCGGTCGACCGATTGGGCGTAGTCCGTAGTCCCCAGAGTACAGATGGAAGTTCGTCGACCCAAGCTCCAGCCACGTGTTTGAGATCACGCATCAGTCGCGGCTTCAGTCCCTTGAGAATCAGTCCATTAGCTCGCTCTGCTTGTCCATTCGACTGCGGATGGGCGACTGATGCGTAGTCGACCCGTGTGCCCTGGGAGTTGCAGAAGGTTCTGAATTCCTCTGAGTCAAAGTTCGACCCATTATCCGTAATGATGCTGTGCGGGACTCCATATCTGAATATTAGTTCCCTGATGAAGCTAACAGCAGTACCGGTGTCGAGGCTCTTGATTGGTTTAGCCTCGATCCACTTGGTGAACTTGTCGACTGCCACCAGTACATGCGTGAAGCCACTTCGTCCTGTTCTCAAAGGGCCGACCATGTCCAGCCCCCAGACTGCAAAAGGCCAGACGAGTGGGATGGTCTTCAAAGCTGACGCAGGTTTGTGCGACATATTCGAGTAGAACTGGCATCCCTCGCACTTATCCACTATCTCCTTTGCCATCTCATTCGCCTTGGGCCAGTAAAATCCGGCTCGGTATGCTTTGGCCACGATGGTCCGGGAGGACGCATGATGACCACAGGTCCCCGAGTGAATATCATTGAGGATGAGTCGACCTTCTTCTGGTGTTATGCACTTCTGACCGACTCCAGTCGTGCTCTCTCTGTATAATTGTCCTTTGATGACGGTAAAGGCCTTAGATCGACGGACGATCTGTCGAGCCTCTTCCTCATCCTCCGGAAGCTCTTTCCTCAAGATATATGCGACATACGGAATCGTCCAGTCGGGAATGACTACCAAAACCTCCATGATCAAGTCGACCACCGCTGGGACTTCAACTTCAGTCGGATCTGTGGCACTCTTGGGCTGCGGAGTTTCTTCGGTGAACGGATCTTCTTTGACTGACGGAGTATGTATATGCTCCAAGAACACACCACTCAGAATGGCTTCTCTCTTGGAACCTATCTTTGCTAGATCATCTGCTGCTTGATTTTTCAGTCGGGGTATATGATGGAGCTCCAACCCCTCGAACTTTTTCTCCAGCTTCCTCACTGCACTGCAGTATCCAGTCATGGCTGGGCTTCTCACGTCCCACTCTTTCATCACCTGATTGACCACTAAATCCGAGTCGCCATAGACCATTAGGCGACGGACGCCGAGTGAAATGGCCATGCGCAACCCATATAGGAGGGCCTCATATTCTGCCTCATTGTTGGAGGAATCAAAGTGAATCTGGAGCACATATCTGAGCTTATCCCCTCTGGGGGAAACCAGGACAACCCCAGCACCGGAACCATTCAACATCTTAGAACCATCGAAAAACATGGTCCAATGCTCCGAGTGAACTTCAGTCGGCTGCTGCTGTTCGATCCACTCGGCGAGGAAATCTGCTATTGCCTGGGACTTAATGGCTTTCTTTGCCTCAAACTTGATATCAAGGGGAAGAAGTTCAATCGCCCATTTGGCCACTCGACCAGTTGCATCTCTGTTGTGCAAAATCTCTGATAGTGGAGCGTCGCTGACGACTGTGATTGAATGGTCAGAGAAATAATGAGCAACCTTCTTTGTGGTCATGTATATTCCATACACAAGCTTCTGATAATGAGGATATCTCTGCTTGGATGGAGTCAAGACTTCAGACAAATAATACACTGGGCGCTGAACTTTGAGAGCTTTTCCTTCTTCTTCCCGCTCGACCGTTAGCACAGTACTGACGACTTGTCCTGTGGCTGCGATGTAGAGCAACAGAGGCTCTTTGCTGATTGGAGCAGCAAGCACCGGCTGGGTGGAGAGCAGAGCTTTTAGCTCGGCAAACGCTGCATCAGCTTCTGGAGTCCACTCGAACTTGTTAGCCTTCTTCATCAGTCGGTAAAGAGGCAGTGCCTTTTCACCGAGTCGTGAGATGAATCGACTTAATGCGGCCAAGCATCCAGTAAGCTTCTGGACATCGTGCACTCGCACAGGGCGTTTCATTCGGAGAATAGTGCCAATCTTCTCTGGGTTAGCGTCGATTCCCCGTTCGGAAACGAGAAAACCGAGTAACTTGCCACCAGGAACTCCAAATGTGCACTTTGATGGATTGAGCTTGATATCATACCTTCTGAGGTTGGCAAATGTTTCGGCGAGGTCAGCGAGCAGGTCGGAACCTTTTCGTGACTTGACAACAATATCATCCATATAAGCTTCCACATTCCGACTGATTTGGGTGAGTAGACACTTCTGAATCATTCGCATAAATGTGGCTCCGGCATTCTTGAGGCCGAATGGCATGGTGATATAGCAGAAGCACCCGAATGGAGTGATGAAAGCTGTTTTTACCTCATCGGGCCCATACAGACGGATCTGGTGGTACCCGGAGTAAGCATCTAAAAAAGACAACCTCTCGCATCCCGCGGTCGAGTCAACAATTTGATCTATGCGAGGGAGAGGAAAGTGATCTTTCGGGCAGGCCCGGTTGATGTGCTTGAAATCAATGCACATTCGGAGCGACTTGTCCTTCTTAGGAACCATGACGACATTAGCGAGCCACTCGGAGTGGAATATCTCTCGGATAAATCCTGCCGCCAACAGTCGAGCCACTTCTTCACCGATGGCCTTTCTCTTCTGGACGGCGGACCGCCGAAGATGTTCTTTGACTGGCTTTGCAGACTTGTCGACTCTTAGGCGGTGCTCAGCCAGTCCCCTGGGAACAACTGGCATGTCAGCGGGCTTCCATGCAAAAATGTCCCAGTTCTCACGGAGGAACTGGATGAGCGCTTCTTCCTATTTTGGGTCGAGTGTTGTGGAGATGCGGGTCGGAGCTGCTTCGGGGTCGGTCGGGTGAATGTGAACAGGCTTCGTCTCACCAGACGACTGAAATGCAGATTCTGTGGCGGGCTTCTTGGATCGCAGCAAGTCACTCGGATCTGCGTTTTGCTTGTATTCTTCGAACTCGACCGCTGTCACTTGGGAATCGACAATTTTGGAGCCCTTCTGAAAGCACTCCTCTGCCTTTTTCCTATCACCGGTGACAGTGATCACACCTTTGGGACCGGGCATCTTCAATTTGAGGTACACGTAACATGGTCGAGCCATGAACCGTGCATAGGCTGGTCTCCCCAAAATGGCATGATATGCACTTTGAAAATCCACGACCTCAAACGTCAACTTTTCTTTGCGAAAATGCTTTGAATCGCCAAACACTACGTCCAAAGCTATCTGGCCGAGTGACTCGGCCTTCTTCCCTGGTATAACTCCATGGAAGCTCATGTTACTAGTGCTCAGTCGGGACATCGGAATGCCCATACCTTTCAACGTATCTGCATATAACAGATTCAGCCCACTTCCACCGTCCATCAGCACCTTTGTCAGTCGAGTGCCTTCGACAACTGGATCGACCACCAAAGCTTGCCTCCCAGGGGTGGCAATATGAGTCGGGTGATCAGATTGGTCGAATGTGATGGGTGTTTGAGACCACTTCAGATAATTTGCCTTTGCTGGGGCAACCATGTTAACCTCTCGGTTAATCACTTTCAGTCGACTTCTGCTTTCCACATCTGGGAAGATCATCAGAGTGGAGTTGATATGCGGATATCCTCCCTCACTGTCCTCTTTGTCTTCGGCCTTGTCCGGCTCCTTCTCCTTGTCCTTAGACTGTTTTCCCTGAAACTGCTGGATCAGGAGTCGACATTGGCGAGTGGTGTGCTTTGGGTAAATGATATTCCCCTCTTCATCTTTCTTCGTGTGAATATGACACGGCATATCCATCACGTCGTTCCCTTATTTATCCTTTACCTTCTTGGGGTTCCAGGATCCTTTTGGTTTCCCCTTAAACTTTCCTTGAGTCACGGCCAGAGCCTCTCCAGGAGCTGCCGGTTCAGCCTTCCGCTTCTGTTTCCGACTGGTGTTTCCTTTTTCCGACTGACTCGGCTTGTGCTTGCCGCTTCGGAGTCGGTCTTCTTCTTCGCCGTTGGCGTACTTGGTAGCAATCTCCATCATCCGACTCAAGGTCATGTCACCGGTTCGACCAAATTTCAAACTCAGTTCTCTGTTCTTGACACCATCTTTGAAGGCGCATACTGCCTGATGGTCAGAGACATTTTCCACAGTGTGGTGCAAAGTGATCCACCTCTGAATATACTCTCTGAGAGTCTCATTGGTTTTCTGCACGCAGACTTGCAACTCTGTCAATCCCGCTGGTCGCTTGCAAGTCCCTTCGAACGTTCTGACGAACACTCGGGACAGATCTTCCCAAGTGTAAATGCTGCTAGGAGGCAATTGAGTCAACCATGCCCTGGCAGAACCTTCCAACATGAGGGGCAAATGCTTCATGGCCACCTCGTCATTCCCACCACCGATCTGAACTGCCACTCGGTAGTCTTCAAGCCAAGTTTCAGGCTTAGACTCACCAGTGAACTTGCTGACTCCTGTTGCCAACCTGAAATTGGGGGGAATAACTGCGGCTCTGATAGCTCTGCTGAAACATTCAGGACCAGAAACATGTACTCGACTGCTCGTGGGCACATCTCTGTCGAGTGTGCCTCGATGGGCTCTGTTCCGGTCGACCAACCCTTGCACGATAATGGATCGCGCGTCGAAGCCTGGCACTCTGGGGTCAACTGGAACCCTACGCCCTGTACTGTACTGACGCCTATCATCTGGCTGCCGAGGAGCGTAAGACCCACCCCTCGGAGGGGAATAGGGCACTCGACGCCTATCATCTCGGTCGAGTCTGTCGCCATATTGATCTCGCCGATTCTCACGCCCTTCGCGCCGCGGAGGCGATCTGGGGCTGTGAGCTGATTGAACCGTATTCACAGTGACAGATCGACTGTGAATTCTGTTGCGCGAGTGAGACACGGCTGAATTCTGATCTCCTGCTGCCCGGAGCAGATCCCTGATCTGCAGCAAACCTCTGCCAGCCTCTGACTGCGAAGGCTGAATGGACTCTGCTATACGGGTCGCAGCTGCTAAATTCTGAATTGGGGTTCGATATACCTAAGTCGGCGGGAAGAGTTGACGTCGACTGGTGTCGGGAACTCGTTGCCGCGCGCGCTCGTCGAGTGCTCGCTGAAAGTTCTCCAGTCGAGTGCGCTCGGCCAAATTGGCCAGACGCGCCTCCTCCAAGGCACGAGCCTCGGGGGTTTCTCCTGCGATGGGAATACGCAGGGGATCCTCGTTCCTGCGGCGAAGCTCTTCTCTTTGCAGAGAGTCGAGTGGCTCGGGCTGGTACTCTTCGTAGCCTCGAGCAGGGTCGCCGCCGTCGCCTGCTCCACCACCGCGGGCGAAGCCAGGAGGACTGTGGGGCCCGTCGACCATCAAGATTTCCGCCGCTGGATCACTGCTTCCGCACTCGGATGCAGTCTCTCCGGTGCCAGTCGACTGATCGAACAAGCCGTAAAGAGATTCGTTGGGCTCGATTGCCGCAACTTATGTAGTGGCCGACTGGCGAGCCACCGCGTGACTCACCCATCGCTGAAGCCTCGACCGGCCTGAGCGCTTGCGCTGGCGGGAGACCGGGATGGTGGAAGATGGAGGAGCCGACCGATACTGGGTCGATGGTTGCCGCAGCAGAACGCCGCGGACACATGCGCGAAAATGCGTCGCACCGCGGACGGGGAGCGCATCTACGTCGAGTGGAGCCTCCTGGAGCCATGCGGAGTCGTCGGCGATGAAGGTGAGAGCGCCGAGACGGATCTCTTGACCCTCGACCAAAATTCCAGCAGACACCATGATGAAAGTACTCGGAAGAATCGCAACTTCTCCACAAAATCGCTAAAACACCTGCCCCACGGTGGGCGCCAACTGTCGTGGTTCTAAGCCTGACAGTAGAGTGGGGGGTAGGTATGGAGAGGCAAGGTCCTAGCTATGGAGAGGTTGTAAGCACAAAGGATGTACGAGTTCAGGCCCTTCTCGGAAGAAGTAACAGCCCTACGTCTCGGAGCCCGGAGGCG
>NC_057798.1:388632549-388636809 GCF_018294505.1 Triticum aestivum | reverse complement strand
ACAACAACAACAACAACAACAACAACAACAACAACAACAACAACAACAGCTAGCATACTTTCTCTTCTTGGATCATATGTACTTATGATTGGAACTCTAGCAAGCATCCGCAACTACTAAAGATCATTAAGGTAAACCCAACCATAGCAAAGTATCAAGTCCCCTTTATCCCATACGCAAACAACCTACTTACTCGGGTTTGTGCTTCTGTCACTCACGCCACCCGCCATAAGCAAATCATGAACATATTGCAAACCATACAGCGGGAATCCCTCACGCTTGCGCGACATGGAGGGCACCATAGGACATCACCAATAATAAAACATGCAACTCAAACCAATCATAGCACTTCATCAATCACCGATAGGACAACGAAAATCTACTCAGACATCATAGGATGGCAACACATCATTGGATAATAATATGAAGTATAAAGCACCATGTTCAAGTAGAGGGTACAGCGGGTTGTAGGAGAGTGGACCGCTGAATATAGATGGGGGAAGGTGATGGAGATGTTGGTGAAGATGACGGCGGTGTTGGTGAAGATCGCGGTGATGATGATGGCTCCCGGCAGCGCTCCGGCGCCATCGGAAGCAAGGGGGAGAGAGCCCCCCTTCTTCTTCTTCTTCCTTGACCTTCTCCCTAGACGGGAGAAGGGTTTCCCCTCTATTCCTTGGCTCCCATGGCGTGGGAGGGGCGAGAGCCCCTCCGAGATTGGATCTATCTCTCTGTCTCTCTCTGTTTCTGCGTTTTGGAATTCTGCCCTGGCACCATTTCTTTTATATCTGGGTATCCGTAACTCCGATTGGATTGAAACCTTCGCCCAGATCTTTCCAAAAATTAGCTTTCTTGTGGCCAAAGAAGGGCATCAACTACCTTACGAGGGGCCCGGGAGGGTGGGGGGCGCGCCCACCTGGAGTGGGCGTGGGCCCCTGTCTCGTGGCCGCCTCGGGCACCATCTCGAGTTGATTTTACTTCCCAAAAATCACAAATATTCCAAAATAATTCTCCGTCCGTTTTTATCCAGTTTGGACTCCGTTTGATATGGGGTTTGTGCGAAACATAAAACATGCAACAGACATGAACTGGCACTGGGCACTGGATCAATATGTTAGTCCCAAAAAATAGTATAAAAAGTTGCCAAAAGTATATGAAAGTTGTAGAATATTGGCATGTAACAATCAAAAATTATAGATACGACGGAGACGTATCAGCATACCCAAGCTTAATTCCTGCTCGTCCTCGAGTAGGTAAATGGTAAAAAAAGATAATTTTTTATGTGGAATGCTACCTAGCATAATTTTGGTCATATATCTAATCATGGCATGAATATTAAGACACGAGTGATTCAAAGCAATAGTCTATCATTTGACATAAAAATAATAATACTTAGGGCATCCCAACAAACCATCATGTCTTTCAAAATATCAATGCTTCCAGAACGTTATCCCTACAAAATCATATAGTCTTGTATGCTCCCTTTTCTTAACACAAGGTACCCCTCATTTCTATCCCAGTGTTAGCCAAGCAATTGTTTCATACTTTAGTATTCTCAAACTTTTTCAACTCTCATGCAATACATGAGCGTAAGCCATGGATATAGCACTATGGGTGGAATAGAATATGATGGTGGAGGTTATGTGGAGAAGACAAAAAGGAATAAAGTCTCACATCAATGCGGCTATGTAGCGACCTGACCCAAAATCGGTCAAATCTCTATGTCTGTACCATCCCAAGATCATGCTGGTACTCACAGTACATCGATAAAGTAATCAAAGTTCAATCACACCTGAATTTTATTACACGATTCTCATATAGAGTCTTTATTACAAGGGAATAAATTCGGCTCAAGGCCAACTCATGAGAAATAAGCTACTAATGCTGCGGAAGCGTCGAAGGTAAAGCGAGTCCATCCGACTCCAAAGGGCAATCGCCAAGCGCGGAGCGTAGCCTCACTCCTGATCGGAATATACCTCTGCAACATAAGACGTTGCAGCCATGTAGGTCAGCTTTTGGAATAAGCTGGCAAGTCATGAAGAATAACAATAATAAAGTTACTACACTATATGCATTTTGGCTGTGGAGCTCTAAGTTTCATCATTTTGCGTAAAGCCAATTTTATCCTACTACAGTGGACTTGTTTGCAAATTACTACAAATTGTTGGTAGTTATTGAGATGGTTCCGCCAACCAATATCTCGTTCCCAAATTATTAAGTCATAAACCCCTCAAATTAATTCATTAGTTTCAGTGTTGAGAATTCCGAATACTTCCAAGTTCCAGAGGCTCAAATGTCCGTAACCGGGGACAGGGCTAATCGATTAGATCTTTAAACTCTGCAGAGGTTTGCGCACTTTCCCCGCAAGAATCATTCCCTCCTTTTAAAGTCTTCGCACTTCATGGTGTTTGAAGACGGGACGAATGAAACAGGGTCTTCCGAAGAGTTCTTCTGGCTACTGCCGGTACCCATCCAATCCTACCGTTCTTCTACATCTCGTAGTACCGTCCAGCCAGCGTCACTACTAGGGTCAACCCAGCCAGAGCCCATAATGGCTTGCGGCTGCACAGGTAAGCTTCCGGTCATGGGGCATCCATCCTTCTCTTCGTGGCTGGGTGAAGCTTTCCACAGGATGTCATGGCGCTTCTCCATGCATCCCGGCCACCACTGGGTGCTCCAGGGTGCCCGTCAACCGTCCTCCACCCAGTAGTGATTTTCCGAAGTCCTTCTTGATCATTGTAGTTCATGGGGTTGTCATCATCATTGACTCTCACATCTTGCTTATGAATTTCACTCAACCCAAAACCCGTCTACGAGCATAGCAAAATAAACTACTTCGTCCCGGGGTCATGGTAACAAGGGGATTGGTTCATCCTACCACGTGATACTACTCAAGTTTAATGACTTCAAGATTTCACTACTGCATGCGTGGTGGAGTGGTGACAATTCTAATGCACAAAAACATAGGTATAGAAATAACATGATCAAGACTTGCCTTGCTAATGATCCTCGTAAGTTAAAGAGTCGTAGTAGCAAGCTTCGCACTCCGGAAACTCTACCGAGACAAACAATGAACACAATAAGCAAAACAATAGGATCACATAACACAACATAACAAAAGTAACCTAACACAACAAAGCAACCAAAACCAAATCCAAAGGAAAACTCAAAGAAAAATCACTCAAAGTTTCCCTACTTCAACCATAGCAAAAAAAAATTAGTTTTTATATAATAAAAATTCCTTAATATAACCTAATCATGGTTTTAAGTTAACTTAACAGAAAAGGTTTCACTAAGCAACTAGGAGCAAAAAAGAATTAATTAAAAAGCTATTATAAAACTCATTTTAGGTCTAATCCAATTTCTATTAAGAAAAAAATTTAAAAAAACTTTTATTAATTATAAATAAAAGTTCAACTATTAGGATGACATAAACTAACCTAGAATAACTAATCACAAGTTAAAAATAAATTAATTTACTAATTAATTTAATAGGAAAACAGGAACTAGTTAATTAATTAGGATTAATAGGATTCTGCTTTAAACTAATTATTTATTAATCCTAAAATACCAAAGTTAATTTCTAGGGTTTGGCAATGACAAAATAAAGTTGGGTCAAAAGGAATCATGCAAAAAAATAATTTTTCTAACTAAAGTTATAGCAGATTTACTATTCTGACTAAAACTAAAATAAAACCATTTTAATTATTTTTAACATAGCTAAATATATATTCTACAGAAACTATAGAAAATTTGCAATCCAACAAAAAAAGAATCATCTAAAAAATATTAAACAGAATAAAAGATATACATTTTTGAAAACAGAAACTATTCGGCTAAAACAGAAAATTCAAACTAAAAAGAAAAAGGCCTAATGGGCCTATACTGTGCACTAGGCGTAACTTAGTCTAAACGGGCCTAGGTTTAAACTAAACGAACCGGCCTAAAAATAGAAACCTAAACTAAAACTAAACCGATCGGAACCGGCCGGTTTTATGAATAAAACCTAACCCTTCGGGGTTTCTAATCCTAGCCCTAGATCTAGGATCGGACGGGGGAGGGCGATGCCGGTGACTTACCGGACTCCGGCGACGGCGGCGGCGGCGGCGAGAGTGCGTCGGGGCGTCCGGGCGTCGGCGAGCTCCGGCGACTCGTCGGGGAGATGCGGACGAGGTCGGGGAGGGGTTCGGTGGTGTTGGGGGTGGTCGGGGAGGACTAGGGCGTCGGCGGCGAGTAAAATGGCGGCGGCGGCGGCTCGGGTTT
>NC_057798.1:388284983-388285899 GCF_018294505.1 Triticum aestivum | reverse complement strand
TTGTTGTTGTTGTTGTTGTTGCTGTTGCTGTTGTTGTTGTTGTTGTTGTTGTTGTTGTTGTTGCGATCACCGGACGAACCACGTCAGCGATCCATGGCCACTGCCGTCGCGAACGAGATCTAGAGTAGAGGGGGAGGGGATTGGAAGGAGAGTGCGAGGGGAAACCCTAGACCGCCTCAGATCCGCGAGAGTGGCTAGAAACCCTAACCATGGGCCAGGGTTGTGCTTAAGAACCCAGAACAAGCAATGCGGAGCCGACCCAGGGTCGGAAGGTCTGGACTTCCCAATCAACCTAGCCAAGGGCCCAACGCACGAGCCCACCAATGGAGGGAAATCAAACGCAGACAAAAGATCCACAGGGTGGGCCCTGGCAAGGAGCAGCCCACCAACTGGCTCAGGCAGGCCCGGAACCATGGGTGGCCCACAAGCCCGAACCCCGTCGTCCACCAGGGGCTCCGCACTCGCGTGAAATCCTAGCGTCGCCCCTGTACCAACCAGCTCCGGGGACGACGACGGAACCAGGACCGAGACCGGGGAAGGGGGAGAGCGCGACGACTACTAGGGGAGGAGAGGGATAAGGATTCGCAAGAACCAAGGATGCCCGCAGAGAAGGAAGGGACCAAGAACTTACCAGCCCGCCGAGAGTGCCGCGAGTCCATCGATGTCGATCCCATATCGGCCACTTGGATCGCACGCCCGTCGGGGTGAATTTGCGGCGCCTGCAGTCACCATGCAGACAGAGAGAGGAGTTGGAGCCGCCCACGGCAACTCCGGGAGATCCGAATCCCCATCCCCATCGGCCAGCGCCTAGAAGCGATTGGACAGCGATGGCACGCCACCCGGAATGGCGAGGAGAAGAGCAGAGGAGACGTGAGAAGCGACACCACAGCCGGGGAATAGAGGCCAGAGCCAAGGC
>NC_057798.1:388280439-388284783 GCF_018294505.1 Triticum aestivum | reverse complement strand
CCAGAGACGAGAGGGGAGAGAGGGAAAGGAAAGCCATCGAGTCCCCCCATCCGCGGGGATCTTTCACCGGCTAGCTGGCTCGGAGTGCCCAAATCTGAGTGAAATCAAGTGTCTGTGCATGTTACCATCCCTCCTAGACGCCTAGCTTAGAATCCTATATCAGAATCTACCGATTCAGGTTCCGTCAACGTTCTCATGCCGAGCTGAAATAGCTAACTACCTAACTGAAATAAACATGAGTTAGAGAAAGAATTGGATGTGGACATGCACACGCTACCAGCCCTATTATTCAGCTAACTATCTGATCTAGTCTAACAAGTATTTGCACGCAACAGATTTTACACTTTGGTGTCTCATGAATACAGATTATTGTCTCATTAATGCATATTATTCTTTTACCAGTAAAATGCATGTTTTTTGATTGATAGTGAGGCGTCCGTGATGACTTGATCAATTTTCCAAAGGTGAGACCGTGGGTCAGGCTGATGAATAAAGATGCCACATCCGATGAAATGGTTACCAACAATGAAACTTCAATTAGTGGAGCTAGCTAGCTATAATATTTGATTTTGGGATTTGGAAGAGATGCACCGGTGGCCTCCATTTTACAAAACCCCTTCTCCACCGGTGAAGAAGGAAACAAGGGAGGCCACACCGTGCATTTCCTCGATCTTACATCGTAGGAGTAATCTCGATAGTACCGCTAATGCTACTACTATTACTACACCACCAACTGCAGCCAATTACTACGTTGCTAATCCTTAATCACGTCGCCGACCTACTAACTAAAAACTGCACGCCATTGTCATGCCATGCATGCGCCGTGGGCTTGGTACATATCAGACCGAGTGATCATTCAAGCGTCGCTCCACGCGGCGAACATGGGCATGTGAGCGATGGAAACGGCGGCCGGCCTCGCCGACGACGCCCAGGAGCCCAGCGGCGCCAGAGTGCTCATCAGCTTCGGGGACGCCGCCGTTGTCGTGGCCGGCTGCTGCGGCGGCTTGGCGAAGAGCATGGACAGGCCGCCGCCCCGGTCTGGGCTCCCCTCGCGGGAGTTGCTCAGGCTCGTCACCAGCGACGATGCGCCCGACATCGACATGTGCACGTGCGCGCCGTTGCCGCCCTGCGCGGTGTGGCCGTCCACGGTGACCAGGTCGTGCAGCGCCGAGAAGGCCTCGCCCGAGGACATGACGTCGTGGTGGCGGTGCTGGCCGCTGCCGCCGGTGTCCGTGCCCGGAGTGGACACGGGCACCAGGGCAGAGGCGGCGCAGTCGTCGGGGGCGGGAAGGGGCAGGGGCGCGGCGTTGGCGTCCTTGTTGCGCCTGGCGAGCTCGCCCGGGAGGAGCGTGTTGCTGGCCATGATCTTGTCGACGTCGTAGCGGGTGATGTCGAAGTTGGTGACGGCGTTGAGGCCCCGGAACTTGATGGCGGCGATGTCGTACGCCTCCGCGGCCTCCTCCTGGGTGCCTGCAACCACGCGCACCCATCATTGAAACGTACTACGTATACACAGCTACTGCACAATGCACATGCATGCAAGAATCATTGGATATGGAACGATCTCAAGTCTGGACAACTCTGAAGTCTGAACAAAGGAAGGAAACGCGCGGCGCGGCCGCGCGTCGTCATGATGACTGGCTGGCGCCATGGTCAAAGGTAGACGACGGCGACGAGGCATGCAAAAGCCGGAGAGCGCGCGTGCGATTTGAGACAGTGCGAAAACTAGGAAAGGCCAGCCTTATGCAAAAGCGAGCGAGAGAATCGGTCACGCATGCACAGGACCATACACACACGCATACATGTGGAAGGAGAGAGAGAGAGAGAATGAGATATTTGTGTGTGTAGAGAGAGAGAGAGAGAGAGAGAGAGAGAGAGAGAGAGAGAGAGAGCATGAGAAAAGAAGAAGCTTAAAGCAAGAAAACATTCTAACTTTGGCAGGGAGAAGGGCATCATTTCCCTGCAACGACACGTATGATGATTGAGACCGGAACGCCCGGCATGCGCCCTCCAGCCGCGACACCATCTGCGTCACCGCTCGCGAGCATGGCCACGGGCACAGCGCCACGGAAGTTCTAAGGATCTAGAGAGAGTGGCTGTGAGCTGTGACGTACCGAAAGTGCCGAGGTAGAGGTCCTTGTTGCCGGAGACGCGGCCGATGCGCGCCTGCCACCGCCCGTGTTGGTGGTGCCGGGTCACGCCACGGTACATGGACGCGCCGCGCGAGAAGCCGCTGCTCTTCCTGCATGCACGCGCCTCTCGAGTCACTCTTCCTTCCCGTTCACGCAGATCACAAGACAAAGATTTGATCTTCATCATTCTATATATAGACCACTTCCATTAACGTTACCTTCTGAGGTGTGCCACGTACTCCTGCCTCGTCATGTTCTTCATCTCCTCCAGCTCCTGCTGGTAGTCCTCGAGCTGCACCAGGAAAACACCATGTTAGTAATAATTAAACTATGATCATTAAACTGAGAAAAGGTAAATAGATGTACATGTAATTTAAGGGATTACCGGGAAGTTGATATGGGTGGAAGGGCCCCAGTACTTGAGCGCCGCCTGGTCGTAGGCTCTCGCCGCCTTCTCCTCCATGTCATACCCTCCTGTAAAATGGAGTTCTTTTTTAACCTTTTTACCGCACTACTCCCCGACAAGAGCATGAACACGTAGTACACAATAGTAGTACTGTATTACATTGTACATTGCACTACTTACCGAGGTAAACTGCATAGCCAGCGGCCGAGTAGTTAGTTCATCACCATGCGAGGGACATTGGTTAACAAACTGGGTTAGACACTAATGATAGAGATTAATCTTGCTTTAGGGGTCGGTTAGGTTCAAGTACCTTGCCTCCCTTTCCTGGTCTGGCCTTCCTTCTTGCAGCTGTTGTCCCACAGGTGCGCCTCATACCGCCCCGTCCACCTATGCCTGCTAATTAACCACACGTTAATCTCCTGCTCTACTTCTTTCCCCGACTAATTAATCACGTGCTCATTGGGTGGGCTGGGGGTGTACCTGGTGACGCCACGGTACTGCGACGTGCGCTGCCCGAACGTGTCGATGGACTTGCGGTGGTGCACCGGCTGCTTCTGCCCCGCCGTTGCGCCGCCGCGCTTTCGCCCGCCGTCCACCGTCGCCACGACGCCGCCGTACTCGGCCCCCGCGGTAACGCAGCTGGAGAGCGACCCGGCGGAGCTCATGGAGAGTGCCAGAGGGTGGTGGTGAAGATGCTGCTGCCGGTCTGCCGCCGCGGACAAGACGTTCTCGGCTGTCGCGTACGCTGTGGCACCGCGCGCGACCTGCACCCAGTTCGCCATGGCCGTGGCAGCTGCGGCGTCCTCGTCGGCAGCCAGCACCGATGCTGTCGCGGGCCCGCCGTACACGTCGTATGCTTGCTGCAGGAAGCAGCCGCCGTGGCTCTGTCCGTGTTGCCCACCGGCTCCGCCACCGCCGCCGTAGTAATAGAAGTTGGAGGTGTTGTCCAGGCTCAGCGCCATCGCCGGCTGCCCCGCGCCCAGAAAGTCCTCCAGCTTCGGCCCTGGTTAATGAAACCGGAATCACGCCATGAACTCCAAGAAACTAATGGCTGATCTCGGTCGATGGAGGAAATATATAGGTGTATATTTCCGGCGCTGAAGTACGTACCGTTGTGATCTTGTTGATCGGTTCGGCGCAGAGCTTCCATGATGCAGAGGGAGCCGTCTGACTTGAGAGGCATGGAGGCTAGCTGCGAATAGTAGCCGCCGGTGGCGACGTCGCCGCCGAGGCTGTAGGCGGCGGCGACGGAGCTGGGGTAGAATAGGCCCTGGTGCTGTTGTTGCTGCTGCACGTGGTTGTGTTCGTCCATGTGCGGTGAGAGCGAGAAGCCCAGCCAGCCACTCGCCGCCGCGTTGCTGCCGCCATTGCCATTGCCGTTGTTGTTGGTCATCCTGCAGAGCCAAGCTATCTGGCTAGCTAGAGATAGATCGACGAGAAAGAAGAAAGAGTTGGAGGTCGATCGGTGGCGGCACTGGTGAACAATGGATAGAGATAGACAAGCTAATGGTCAATGCCCTCCCCGCATTGCTTGAAGTGGAGATGGGGCAAGAGGAAGTAGGAGGAGGGAGAGAAGATGAAGATGAAGATGAAGGCAAGAGGAAGTGAGCAAGTGTGTTTCTGCTCGCGTTTGCGCGTGGCTTTAAAGTAAGCAAAAGGAATGAGCTGAGCTGAGCTGAGCTGCTCTCCTCTATATGTGACCCCAAAAAAAAGCTCTTAATGGCGTTTATTATGACGAACAGACCAATACAATAACACACACACTCTCTCTCTCACACACTCTCTCCTCATGCCTCAGCTGGGGAT
>NC_057798.1:388276522-388280023 GCF_018294505.1 Triticum aestivum | reverse complement strand
AATGACACAAAGGAAAAGACGAAGGAAACTTGCATTGCATGGGCATGTTGCTGTTTGTGTGTGTGTATAGTATTGATTCTGTGTGGTACAGTATGTATGGGTGTAGCCATCAGGTAGCTAGCTAGGTATGTATGTAGTACTTTCTTTGTTGTACTAGGTCTACTAGCATTCAAGCAGAGGCATGTAGATACTGCACTGCACAACTTGTCACCTCACAGCAGATGCAGGTCTCCTAAATGCAACTTCATTTCTACATAATTCAACTCCTCTCTTCAATGGTTACCTTTAAAAAGGAAAAGAAAAACTCATGTATCCTTAAAAAACTGCAAGTAATCCAACTCTACATGCATGTGTGAAATTTATACTACATAAATGCCTTTTGGTGCTCGGGCTACATGGAGATCTTTTTTTTAAAAAAAATTCAAAAGCAATTGTTTCAACGATTCAAAAATTCTGAAAAAAATAAATCCACAGTATCATATGGATGTATACTCCATGTGTGCAAATTTTTATGATGAAATACATTGACATGCGAGCTACACAAAAAAAGACAAATTGGTGATTTTGAACAGAGTGAACATTGCATGTACTGTTCACTATAAAACCAATGATTTCACTTTTCTTGTAGCTCGCAAGTCAATGTTTTTTCTCGACATTTTTACAAACATTTAGTATACATCCAAATGCCAACGTGTAACTTCTTCAGATTTTTTTTGAACTTTGAAATGTGACTTTTTGAATGTTTCAAAAAGGGCTCCACGTAGCCCGAGCAACAAAACGCCGCTCTCATTTATACAACAGACACAAGGGATAATGTGAGCACATCGGTTCGGCCTAAAGCGTCGCCGCATGGACACATGAAGATCCACGTTGACACGGGCATTGCTAGGAGTCAAGTGAGGGGATCAGCAGCGGTTGTCTACCGAGATGCAGAGGGTAACTACTTAAGCACATGTTTGGTGATTCATGGTATTAACGACGTCGCAACATTGGAAGTCATTGCTTGCCGGGAGGCTCTTTCTTTAGCAGATGATTTGATGGTGCATAACTTCATTGTTGCCTCGGACTCGAAGCAGACAGTAAGTGACATCCACGGAGGAAGCCATGGACCATTTGAAAACATTATTAGGGAGATTAATAATAGGGCATCAATGTTTAATTGCAAGTTTACTTTTGAAGGCAGAGCTGCTAACAGCAATGCAGATAGGTTAGAAAAGTTCTCTCATTCTCTTGATTAGAGGAGGCATGTTTGGTTGGTCCAACCCTATGATCCCTTTGTAATCTCACTCCATGTGAATTTTGAGTAATAAAACTTGGTGATACCTCTAAAAAGAATTATACTAGCACTATATTACTGTTGCTGCTAACCCATACTACAGTGATCAAGCTAGTCAGAGGAAAGTATATTTCAGGGAAGCGAAGAGGCATGCAGGTGTGAACCGTAAAATAAAAAGAAATAGTTAAAAATAAAAATGATTTTTAAGCTGAACATGAACATGTCTTCTAACCACATATAAAAATTCGCCAAGAAGAAAACATGTGTGGTGGTCTAAAAAAGACTCATTTTCCCCTAAGACCACACAACGCATGCCTTTTCTTCACGCAAATTTGCAAGCAATTAGACAACACGAACATGTTTAGATATAAAAAGAAATTTTAGTATAAATTGACATATCTTATATATGGTAGAACATGATTTGTAATCCGTATTCTACCTTATCTTTAGGAGAGACTTCTTATCCTTAAAGGCTTTTACTATATATAAACGGCCTGGTTGGCTCAATACAATACACAACGTATTATGTCAATTCCCCCTTCTATAATCCTTTTGCATAGTATCATACACAAGTTCCTAGACCTAGCTCCACCACATCTTCATCCTTTTGCATAGTATCATACACAATGTATAATACACAAGTTCCCCCTTCCATCGTTTGTGCATGGTCTTCGTCACGTCGTTGGGTTCTCCCACCCCCCTACTTCGAAAAATGTCATTGTGCTTCCACAGGAAAACAGTGTGGCCCCTTCAAGCTACCACTGGTTCCGCATACAACCACTTATTCATCTTCGTCTGGTAAAAGCTATTCACCAATGTCATCGTCTCTTTACTAACTACTTCGTCTACTATGACTTGGGCTATATTGGCACGTTCTACCCTATGTTGTTTTGCACCACAACTATCATAAAAGACTTGTTTGTTAGTCCCTCTAACATGGCGTACTATTTGTGATGGTCCCTGTTTATGCACACCTAGTACTGGCAACACCGGCGTGTGACTTCGTCCCAGCATGTCCTTGGGCATAGCAAACTTGGTAAGACGCCTCGTCTATGACGGCTTCGACATCAAACCCTCCTCAACGACTGCCTGGATCACGTCCTTGTCTTCTTCCTGACGCATCACAGTGTCCTCGACTCCATGACGATTTCTTGAGCACGTGGCTTTTGTGAAACTATATTGATCCTGGCAACCTTGATATCGACCATGACCTCCACTCGCACGGCTACCTCGACCATGGCTCCACCATCCCATACTCTCTACTACCTCGACATCAGCACAAAGGGTTATCACCTCGCCTAAGCACCTCGTCAACTTCTTCTACGGTCAAGGTAATCACGACGCGGGAACCTCCACGACGCGGCAACCTCCACGACGCTCCCACTACGACTGCTAAGAGGAGGTGTCATCCTGTTTTTTGTTTATCTTCGGTTCCTCTCTAGTCTGACTATCCACATCGTTTGTATTGTCTGCGATGTTACTGCTATGACTGTTTGGGATGTTCAAGCATAGTGACATATTTGGTAGAGTAGTATTTGTATCATGAAGAGTGTGCATGCTCATATTGTATCTCGGGTCTGCATAACATCTTTATACAAGTGTAAGAGTGAACTTTTCAGGATGGTGTTGAGGTGGCGGGAAAAAAACACTTACAAAGTTGCATGGTATCTGCATGTAGGTCCTCACTTAAAGCTATTAGTTTGTGACTCAAAGGAGACAAAGTAAATATCATATCTATTATTTCTATTATTCATACCAATACTTGTTGTTTATTCATGTGACCTCCCACATGTGTGCAATTACAACGGTTCACATAGTATTCAATGGTTCACTCTTACCCTAAGGATATCTTCATAATATTGTTTACAACCATTTTAGTTCACATAGTATTCATGTCTCTCACAATTAAGGTTTCAGCGGATTAAGTTCCGACTCAACGGTACTTTGTTTCTAAATTCGATAGACCTAGATCAAATTAGAGTAGAAGGTTTAGATCACGACCTAATGTCGTATCTCTGCCCAATCAGCCATGCATGTACGTGTGGAAAATATCCATAGTACACAGTTCCATCGAATGAATGTGCAATACCCCGCCCAACCAAGTTGTTTTGCAAATTGTTTGGGAACCGACATTTAATCGTCGTCTGTCCAGAATGTCTTCTTTTAGCAGTGAGCAATAAGTCTATGTGTGCTGCTTTACACACACACACACACACACACACACA
>NC_057798.1:388275430-388276166 GCF_018294505.1 Triticum aestivum | reverse complement strand
CTTTTGCATATGTATATGTACTTGTATATCTCCTTGCATTTCTCGTGCACACACTATACTTAAAGCACTATATACAACTTTAAATACAATGGTTCACTCTGTACGTACATACATGCACCAAATTTTCTTTCATTTTATGTATCTCTTCTGCAGTTACAAGGTGAGATCTTGTACCTAGCTAGCCACTCGTATTTTACTGTACGTGCCCTTCGGTAAATAATATACATATGTGTGTGTGGTCCACCTCATATACGTCTTATTATATGTACATACTATATAGTTGAGATGCTGGTTTAGTTTCACTTGCATAAAAGGGTCATGTACAACTTAAGGACTAAATGCGAATTAGTTCAGACAGTGATTATTAATTTAGCATAAAAAATGCAAAATCTCCATAAATAATCCTACAGTGGTGGTGTTCTGAGTAGCTATATAGGCCTTGACTTTCATATACATGCTTGCCCTGTACAATTATTGTACGTACTTATACAAGCAGACTTACATACGGTTGCCCTTTATTACTGGAGTTAAAAACAAACAGCAGTATAAAGCCTTGCGATGTACAATATGCTACATTGCTAGGGCAGTGCATGGTCACATACCTTAACTGCGGCAAATTAAAAATAAGGTTGCACGTCCAAACCTGCACCAGTAACCCTGGCGCAGTGATGTATACAGTATTATAGACACCGTATAAAAATATAAAATTATTTGGAAAGTTGAAGGTCTTCTAAGA
>NC_057798.1:388049181-388275139 GCF_018294505.1 Triticum aestivum | reverse complement strand
TGCATACAGGGGTATTTATCTCAACGTGACTGATAGATGCATGTCTAGCTAAGATAGAGTAGAATGTTTTCTTTTGAATTTTGGGTAGTCAACAGCTGCAGACAAAAAAGAGAGATGTCGGTCAATAGGATGTTCCCATGAATGTTGTAGGACATGAGAGAGAGAGAGAGAGAGAGAGAGAGAGAGAGATAGGGGGAGGGAGGGGAAAAGCTGTTGCTAATTGGGAGGTATCAGTAGTATCTCAGCATCTCCTTTGAGAGCATGCTTGGCTAGTTCTTGATAGCCACACACTAGATCTGGCCCCTCTCTTCTTGGACTCTTGCCTCGTTGAGGCAGATCCCTAAATCAAGGGAAACAGTGGCTGCAATCTTTTCCCGATGAAACATCGCCTGGAATACGAGTGCATATATGATATCTCTGGCACGGAGCATCTTTTTGGTTAGAAGGTTTCTAGGTTTTTTTTTTTTGCGGGGGAGAAGGTTTCTTTTACCATGACAATGAATAATCCCTCCGTCCCAAAATTCTATCACTGCTGAGGTCAAGGCCTTTTCTAGGTTGTTAACGATTTTCTTCATAGTTTTTTTTACAATTGGTCAAAATAGGGGTAGTTTTCTTTTCTTTGTTACCACAATAAAAAATTCTATTATATGTAGCGTCAATGTAAATTATAACAAGATGTTCCTTTCCATTAGCTTTATTTATTGAACCATGTGTATTTCATATTCATCCCAATATACTTCTTTGAATCTAAATATCATGTATATTGAAATTTGATTGTTAGCTGGATGTGCCATTGAGTATGGTTACAAGAATGTATTAGATAGACGGAGATGGTGGGCAGAGGAAGAAGAAAAAGGGTGATGAGTTGGTAAATAAGTTGACAATACTAAAATACATGGTTGGCGCAATTGTTTATGCCCTGGTTGCAACACACGGGCAATAACCTATTTTATTAGAATGCCTCTCCAGCTCATGTTGCATCTTGTAAAGTTTTTCTTCCTATTTCTTTGTCCATGTTGTGATTATGGCCTATTGGCTCTCCGTTCTTTTCCAATGGGGAAAACTTGACACTATAATCCCATATGCTCGAACAATTTTCATACTGTGATGATTTGAGATGAACAACAACTGTACTATACTCGACATTTTTTTGCCGTTTACTCTAACTCAGTTCAGACCATTTATGCTTGTTATTGCAGAGAACTATACTTGACCATTAATAGAAAATGCACTTTAGGATGAAAATCCACCATCAGTTTATAAGATTTTATTCTTACACATACTCTAGGAAAAAAACTGGAATGAAAATGTCTCAGTAAATGTCTGCACATTACAAATGTTAAACTATTTACTCACTCCCTTGGAGGTTATATTCCTTGTAGTTTACACAACCGGTCCCTTTTATTAAGTTGTTGGTAACCTTATCACAGTGCCTCGCTCCACTTGAAAAGCTCACACCTCCATGCTCGAAGAATACAAATGCCAGTACATTGTTTAAATTTTTTGTGTGTTCCGCTGTTGTGGTAGAGCCCGGGATGAAATAATGGTCGGTCCAATTTAGAACTAGGAGGTACTAGAACTAAGATATGAAGGTGGTTGATGTCCTTGTCCCTTGTTGTCCTGCCGCGGCGTCATCGATCACTGGCTCACTAAGAACATGAGTTAGTGGATTTTTTATAAGAGTGAGGGTTTAGAGTGAGCGGGGTGGGGGTTGGGATTGGTCTGTTCAGTTATGGTTGTATGAGCGGAATAATTACCCTACTTTAGAAAATATGGCAAATTGCATTTCATTAAAGATGGCTTTGAAGCAAATTGCATGAGCAAGCAATTCATATATTGTTTTTGATCAAGTCATACAATTTTCTGGTTAGGA
Source organism: Triticum aestivum (assembly GCF_018294505.1). Taxonomy (NCBI): domain Eukaryota; kingdom Viridiplantae; phylum Streptophyta; class Magnoliopsida; order Poales; family Poaceae; genus Triticum; species Triticum aestivum. Next base: position 388,273,266 of record NC_057798.1, on the reverse strand, counting down.
TAGAAGGGTAAATGCATTGGCTGATTGCTTCAAGAGTTAATAATGGACATGGTAGCATATCAGTTACAAGCCCAATAATGGACATTATGTTTTGTTTCGTATAATGCACGACATTCAACTATATGTTACAATGTGGCAATTGCTCGGAAGACATTGGATCTGTCTTCTTGGCTTGTGGGCGGGGGCGGCACGGGCGGCACGGGCGGCACACGCCTTGTCCTCCTTGATGATGGTGGCGGATCGGCATCGACACGGGAGGAGGGGGTCAGGGTAGAGAGCGCGGTGGTTAGTGGGAAGGGGGCTCCTCCTTGACGGTCTATGGGAAACTACGGTGTGAAGGAAAGAAGTGCCATGGCGAAGGTGGCGTGGGCATCATACGGTTTTAAAGGATATCGCTTAAAGATAGGGCTCTAGGGAGAAGTGTCCATTATGGCGGGAAATCGAGTGGGAAGGGAAGGGTTCGACAGGAAAAGGAAAAGTGTGTCGTGGGGTTGTGTTTTGTGTGGGGACAATGTGTTTGAGATAACATCGCGAATTGTTCGGATAACCACAACCCTCTATATGGGCTGGAATTGGGGGTCCAGATGGTTGGATTTTGGGGAGCCCACTGGACGCTTATTTGGTGTTTAAACATGCCTGGACGTATGAGGAAAAAATGATCAGCTTCGACCTTGGAGATGACCTTAATCATTTGTCTATTTTATTCATATGCATTGTAGCCCGTAGTAACGCATGAGCATTCTGCTAGTTAACGCGAGAAAATAAAACTAGGCGGGTCATAATCTCAGTTGACTACATCTTTTAAACCATAAGTGCGCCTAGCCAAATTATGTGCTACCCTATTAAAATCTCTAGGACCGTATCCGAAGCTCATTGTACCTACTCTACCTACCCTTTGAAAACAAATTTATTTGAACACCGTACAGACGCAAACGCTCATATACACACGCATACACTCACCCCTATGAGACACACACACACCCGACCCCTATCAGCACCTCTGAAAGAGTGAGTCGGCATATCATCTTGAAATTTACGAATTCACCATAGACACCTCGTCGTCGACGGGAACGTTTCTTCTCACTGAATGCGCATCGCCGGAAACCCTGAAATAATTCCAGTAATAAATGCGAGCACCAGGACTTGAACCCTGATGGGCTGAAAATATCACAGTTCCTCTAACCATCCAACCACAGATTGGTTCACCCCTTTGAAAACAATTTGCAAGTATTATGCGTATGGACTCCTGATGCGGAGCATCCCATGATCATCCCCATGGACGCATCTACATCCTCTACAACACCACTTGGACCTATGACTCGAGCACGTGCAAGAGCTCTCGAAACCGAGGTGACATCTCTCCTCTCTCAATTCCCTTTCGATTCACATAAGACATGGTTACTACCTCAAATGGAAACGCTATGCATACTCAGGTACCAAGGACTTCACCGTGAAGAGGCTAGGGAGCAAGGAGAACCGGAAGCGGAAGACATACGTGAAGACGGAGAGGAAAAGCGCCAAGGACCAGACTGGCCGGACGATCCGGACGGCGGCCCGGATGATCCGAACAGAGCCCGGACGATCCGGACCCCCATCCGGACGATCCGGCTAATTCGACCGAAGACTACAGAAGCCTCCCCCCTGAAGCCGGATCATCCGGACCCCGTCCTGGATCATCCGGACCCTACCCGGACGTCCGGACTGCCAGCCGGACATCCGGCCCTGCGCCTCCACCAGCCGAGTCTCCGGATCATCCGGGCCTCCAACCGGACCATCCGGACCAGCCCGGATCATCCGGCTTCGGACCCGGATCATCCGGCCAGCGCCTGTGTGCGCGTGTTGGGCTGAGCCCGTGTACCCCTTCGACCCCCTAGCCTATAAATAGGACTCCTCCTCCTCCTTTTGAGATTTAGCATTGGATTAGCTCATATTTGTGTGAGAGTCTTTGCTCATCCACTTGGATACTTCTCCTCGGAGATCAGGACCTCTCCGGAGAAGATCCCCAAGCGGATTCAAGACCCCTCTTTAGGGAAGAACATCAAGGCCTCCTCTAGGAGAAGAACGATTCCGTTGTATCCTTTCCCTTTGTTGATTGTGGATCATATGGTACTCTATGTATTCGATGATCTAGCACTTGTGTGATTGATTCCTTGTTGGTTGAGTGATTCCCTCTCGTTTTCCCCCGAGTTTCCCTTTGTGCTTCCGCGTGTTCTTCGTGATTCCCCGTAGGATCCACTCCAAACGTGAAAGATCGACGCTATAGGGTTCCATCCTACATCATATGGTATCATGAGCCACGTTGATCACGTTTTTGGAGCCCCTACCCTTTGTTTTCTAGCTTGATTTTGTTGATTTCGTCCTAAATCCGAAAATCCCCACCAAAAATAGCCCCAATTTTTTTTGTGATTTGTTAGTTTTGATGATGTTTTGTTGATTTTGATCTGTGGATTCGGTGTGTAACTCGTGGATCTTGCTTTTCCCCACCTTCTTCCCCTCGAAATCCATCCAAAATCTGTGAAATCGTCAAATTTCTCCCCGTTTTCGTGTTCTCCCCGAGCAGTTCCCGAGCGAGATTGACCTGCCCAGATCATCCGGACTCCGACCCGGATCATCCGGACACGCCCAGATCATCCAGCTCCTAGCCCGGATCATCCGGCTTCCTCTGCCAAAACTGCAGTTTTGCAGTCCTCCTCCTCCACCACCACCACCACCACCACCTACATACCTCCCCACCCCAACCACCACCACTTCCACCTGCCAAACCCCAGCAACACAACCTCCGTACTACCATTCGACTTTGGGTTCGAGAATTTGAGTGAGATTTCCGTGTCCTTTTGTGTTTCGGCTATTTAGGCACGGTGCGACATCAACAACTACCGCTCATTTTCGTCGACTACTCATTTTCGCTACGGACGGTAACTTCGACGCCATCTTTGTCATACCTTGCAATTGCATTGATAACCATCATATACCATCTTTTGCGTTGCTTACCCATCGAGACTAGCCATTGAGTATTGCCGGCAACGTGCCTTGTGCACATTAGTAAGCATACCCCATATAATACATATAATCGTGGTGCATATCTCGGAATCAACTTGTGTGTCACAAAGTTGTCATCGCATACACAATTGCTATCTTGGTTCGTGAAGAAAAGAGCTCAAAAGAGAAAGAGCCACTCAAGCTTTTAAGCAAAGAGGAAAGATAAGCAAAGAGCTTATGAACAAGAAGCATAGCATCATACAACATTAAGATTGTCATATAAGATCATCTTGGATCATTGCACCGAAATACCATACATATAGCATACTTGGGATAGAGATCGTTGCATTTTTGCCTAGTAGGTTGTGCACAAGCTCCGTATCCGCCTATTGTGCAATCGTGCTAGCGTCTCTCTAGTATTGTGCAACAAGAGCATTTTCGTGGATTCCACATTTTGTCTCACTTTTGGTTTGCACAATCCCATTTATCTATTTGCGTGTGTGTTTCTGTGTACCACTACTTGCTTGGTATACTTGTTACATTTTCAAATTCGCGAATCCTTTTCAACATTTTTGAGTCAAGCTAACAATTGCAATCAATTTTGTGCCACCATCCTAACCAAGCTCCACCAAAAGCTTTTACTTGTGTAGGTGTGAGAATCGACAAGGATTGGTACCAATAGTGCTATTTCATTGTCCACATTTGAGTGAACTTGATTCATCTTCAACTTAGGTCAAAGGTACATTGGTATTAGTTCTTCTCCTTCTACCACTCACAATTTTACTTGGTATGATGGCTAGGCCAAGTTCTTCTACAAATCCACCTCTCATCGAGAACGGAGACGACATGTCATCATTCGTCACAAAGAGCCACCTCTTTGGTGCTCAAAGGGCGTTACACCAAGAGCAACAAGCTATGAGCGACCGCATCGACAACCTCGCCACCGACTTGCGACTCTCCGAGCAACGTACAAGAGACTACTTCGACGACAAGTTCGACTCTCACAAGCAAGAAAATGATGCAAGAATGGACGAGATCCGCGCCTTGATGAGGAACCGGCATCATTCCACTTCTTCCTCCTCAAGACGGAGCCGCTCGAGTCGACACCCCGATGGCACCTTCTCCGGCTCAAGTACACCGTCTTCGACCATTCTTTGACGAGCCGCGCATCAAGACCGTCATGCACCTCGCAACCCGCTACATGACAAGCATTCACAAGAGCAAGACGATGAGCAAGTCCCTCATCATCAATCAAACCAAGTGGCTTTTGCTCAAACTCAAGAACGGCAACGACTTCGACGCCAAGAAGAAGAACGAGTGCGTCTACACCAAGAAGAACAAGACGCCGAGGCTCAACGTCTTCAACAACAACAACGAGAAGCGCAAGCGCTTGAGGCGCAACGTGCCCTTCAAGAATCAAGTCGAGCCATCGCCAACCGCAATCGCGAACGGCGCAATCAAGAGGAAGCTCTTCGAGAAGAAATCCAAGAGAGGAACTACCTACCGCGTGTGCAACGTCAAGCTCCACAAGCCCCTCCTCAAGCTCGTCAAGCTCCCCTACAACCTCAAGTTCAACAAGAGCAGGTTGATCATGGACTTCCTCTGCGCCAAGAGCAACATGACGATGACTACCCTCCACGCCAAAGACGTCATCATCACCATCGCCAACAACACAATGAAGAGCAACGCTATGGCAAGCTCAAGTTCACAATGCCCAAGTTCAATGGAAGCAATGATCTGGAAGAGTACCTCTCATGGGCATTGAAGGTCGACAAAATCTTTCGTTTGCACAACTATGAGGAAGAGAAGAAGATCGCTATGGCATCACTTGAGTTCCAAGACTATGTGCTCATATGGTGGGAACAAGTCCTTGAACGCCGGGAAGCAAGAGGTGAACCTCCAATCACCACTTGGGCTCAAATGAAGGATGTCATGCGAGCACGTTTTGTGCCAACCTACAACAACCGCGATCTCTTCAAGAAGCTACAACTCCTCAAGCAAGGAACAAAGAGTGTTGAAGAATACTACAAGGAAATGGAGATTGCCATGATTCGAGCCAATGTCACGGAAGATAATGAGCAAACAATGGCACGATTCTTGAATGGACTCAATCATCCCATCAAGAAGATCGCCGACTTCCAACCCTACTCCAACCTCATTGAGCTCGTGCATCAAGCTACAAAGGCGGAACGTCAAGTGCAAGATGACCTCAAGTACGCCAAGTACTCCTACAAGACACACGGCTTCTCCAACAACCAAGCTTCAACAACTACTCCAACTTCGACATCAACCAAGCCTTCTCCAAGCAACGACGACAAGTAAAGTTACAAGAAAACTTCCACAAGTTCAAGTCGTCTTCCTCCTACTACGAGCAACTTCAAGCCGCGTGCTTCATCATCTACTCCAACTGATGAGACCGTCAAGACAAGCTCCTTTAAGTGTTTCACTTGCGGCGGCTGAGGCCACAAGTCCTATGAATGCACCAACAAGCACACCATGATTCTCAACGACGATGGCACCTACGACTCAATGAGTGAAGATGAAATGGAAGCTATTGAGCAAGTGGCCATGCAACGGTGCATGAACGAGGATGAAGATGATCAAGTCTTTTGTGATGAAGATACGAGCCCCGCTCTTGTTGTCTCCAAGGTCTTGACACTTCAACATCAACAAGAAGAAGACCAACGATGCCACATCTTGCACACAAAGGCCGGCATCAATGGACGATCCGTCAAGGTCATCATCGATGGAGGTAGTTGCCACAACTTGGCAAGCGAAGAATTATGCTCCAAGCTTCAATTGGTCAAGAAGAAGCACCCGCACCCCTACAAGGTTCAATGGCTAAGTGACTCCGGCACTATACGACTTGAGCATACGGTCCAAGTATCCTTCAAAATAGGTGCATATGAAGACACTCTTGAGTGTGATGTGGTCCCAATGACCGTTTGCCACCTCCTCCTTGGACGTCCATGGCAATTCGACCGTGGTGTCTTCCACAATGGGCGTACAAACCACTATACCTTCAAGATGAAAGGAAAATAATATGTCCTACGACCCATGTCTCCTAGTCAAGTGATAGCCGACAAACAAGCCACCAACCAAAGAGAGAAGAGTGAGAAAGTGAGCTACCAAAAAGTGAGTGAGAGCCACAAGCCAAACTTTAGCGCCTCTTCGCCTAGAGAGAAAAACCTCATCGTATTTGCCACCAAAAGTGAGATAAGAGAAGTGTGTGAGAACCCATCGAGTGTGATGCACTTTGTCCTTGTGTGCAAGGATGGAGAACCAAAAACTAACACTTCTCACGAGCTACCTTTAGTGTTTCAATCTCTTTTGCAGGAATTCCAAGATGTTTTCCCCGATGAGCTACCTCCGGGTCTACCTCCACTTCGAGGCATTGAGCATCGAATCGACCTCATCCCCGGAGCGCCACTTCCAAACAAAGCTCCATACCGTGTCAATCACGAAGAGACAAGGGAAATCCAACGGCAAGTACAACAACTCATCGACAATGGTCATGTACGTGAAAGCTTAAGCCCTTGTGTCGTTCCCGTTATACTTGTGCCTAAGCCCGATGGAAGTTTCCGCTTGTGTTCCGATTGTAGACCTATAAATGCTATTACCGTTCGCTATAGGCATCCCATTCCTCGCTTAGATGATATGCTTGATGAACTTAGTGGAGCCAACTTTTTCTCAAAAATAGATCTTAAAAGTGGCTATTATCAAATTCGCATTCAAGAAGGTGATGAATGGAAAACTGCTTTTAAAACCAAATTTGGCTTATATGAGTGGTTGGTTATGCCTATGGGTTTGTCGGAAGCTCCCGGAACTTTTGTGCGTCTCATGCATCATGTACTTCGACCTTATATTGGAGTCTTTGTTGTGGTTTACTTTGGTGATATTCTTGTGTTTAGCAAAACCATGAAAGAGCATCTTGATCATGTTAAGCTTGTTTTGCAAACGCTCCGAAAGGAAAGTCTTTATGCCAACGTGAAAAAATGCACTTTTTGTGTTGACAAAGTGGTTTTCCTGGGTTTCGTTGTCTCTTCCAAGGGTGTCCATGTAGATGAAACTAAAATTGAAGCAATTAAAACTTGGCCCCAACCCACCAATTTGCAACAAGTACGAAGTTTCCTTGGTCTTGCAGGATTTTATCGCCGATTTGTGAAAAACTTTAGCACAATTGCCGCTCCTTTGCATGCTTTGAGCAAGAAGAATACTCCTTTTGTTTGGGGAAATTTGCAATCAACCGCTTTTGATGAGCTCAAGTCTTTGCTTACTCATGCTCCGATTCTTGCTTTGCCCAATTTTGACAAAACTTTTGAGGTTCATTGTGATGCAAGTGGTACCGGAATTGGCGGAGTTTTATTGCAAGAAAGTTGAGCCATTGCATATTTTAGTGGAAACTCTCCGGTGCTCAACTTAACTATCCCACATATGACAAAGAATTGTATGCTCTAGTGCGTGTACTACATGTTTGGGAACATTATCTTAGACCGCATGAGTTTGTCATCCATACCGATCACGAAACGCTTAAGTACTTAAAAGGTCAAACTAAGTTGAACAAGCGACATGCAAAATGGAGTGAATTTATCGAATCTTTCCCATATGTGATCAAGTACATTAAGGGTAAGGAAAATGTAGTTGCCGATGCACTTTCTCGCATATGCACGCTCGTGACTAAACTTGAGTTGAATGTTATTGGCTTTGAGCACATAAAAGATTTGTATGCTAATGATCCATCTTTTGCATCTCATTATGCTAAATGTTTGACGCATACATCTTGGGAACAATATTACCTCAAGGATGGTTATCTTATGAGAGCTAACAAAATATGCATTCCCGAGTCTTCTCTTCGTTTGCTCCTTTTGCAAGAGGCTCATGGAGGCGGACTCATGGGCCATTTTGGACGCGACAAGACCTTCGCCACGCTCTCCAAGAACTACTTTTGGCCCAAGATGTTTCGAGACGTCTCACGCTTCACCACCCGATGCTCTACATGCCGCAAAGCTAAGTCAAAAGCAAAATCTCATGGTCTTTACATGCCTCTTCCTATTCCTTATCAACCTTGGGAAGACATTATCATGGATTTTGTACTTGGTTTGCCTAGAACTCAAAATGGAAAGGATTCCATTTTTGTTGTTGTGGATAGATTTTCTAAGATGGCACATTTCATTCCTTGCAACAAGGTAGACGATGCTTCACATATTGCAAATCTCTTTTGTAGGGAAATCTTGCGCCTCCATGGAGTACCAAAGACAATCGTCTCCGACCGCGACGTCAAGTTCTTGAGTTACTTTTGGAAGACTCTATGCGCCAAGCTCGGAATCAAGCTCTTGTTCTAATCCGCATACCATCCTCAAACCGACGGCCAAATGAAGGTGACGAACCGAACACTATCCACTCTACTTCGTGTGTTGATCAAAAAGAACATCAAGGAGTGGGAGGCGTGTCTACCCATCGCCGAGTACGCTTACAACCGTGCAAGACATTCGACCACCGGCAAGTCCCCCTTCGAGGTCGTCTACGGCTTCAACCCATTGTCCCCATTGGACATACTACCTCTTCCTCTACAAGAGCGCACCAACCTCGACGCAAGTGCCCGTGCAAGCTACATCAAGAAGATGCATGAAGATACAAGAAACACAATCGAGCGCCAAGTACAACGACTAGCGTCCAAGCTCAACATCAACAAGCAACCCATGTTATTCAACATCGGAGACCTAGTGTGGCTGCACCTTCGCAAGGACCGCTTCCCCAACGAACGCAAGTCCAAGCTTCTCCCTCGAGCCGACGGACCATTCAAGGTGCTAGCACGCTACAACAACAACGCTTACAAGATCGCCTCCCACGCGACAAGTACAACATGAGCGACATCTTCAACATCTCCGATCTATCCCCGTACCATGGTGATGAAGATTTCGATCCAAGGTCGGATCTTTCACAAGGGGGGGGGGGGAGATGATGCGGAGCATCCCATGATCATCCCCATGGACGCATCTACATCCTCTACAACAGCACTTGGACCTATGACTCGAGCATGTGCAAGAGCTCTCGAAACCGAGGTGACATCTCTCCTCTCTCAATTCCCTTTCGATTCACATGAGACATGGTTACTACCTCAAACGGAAACGCTATGCATACTCAGGTACCAAGGACTTCACCATGAAGAGGCTAGGGAGCAAGGAGAACCGGAAGCGGAAGACATACATGAAGACGGAGAGGAAAAGCGCCAAGGACCAGACTGGCCGGACGATCCGGACGGCGTCCCGGATGATCCGGACAGAGCCCGGACGATCCGGACCCCCATCCGGACGATCCGGACCCCCATCCGGACGATCCGGCTAATTCGACCGAAGACTACAGAAGCCTCCCCCCTGAAGCCGAATCATCCGGACCCCGTCCCGGATCATCCGGACCCTGCCCGGACGTCCGGACCGCCAGCCGGACATCCGGCCCTGCGCCTCCACCAGCCATCATCCGGGCCTCCAACCGGACCATCCGGACCAGCCCGGATCATCCGGCTTCGGACCCGGATCATCCGGCTAGCGCCTGTGTGCGCGTGTTGGGCTGAGCCCGTGTACCCCTTCGACCCCCTAGCCTATAAATAGGACTCCTCCTCCTCCTTTTGAGATTTAGCATTGGATTAGCTCATATTTGTGTGAGAGCCTTTGCTCATCCACTTGGATACTTCTCCTCGAAGATCAGGACCTCTCCGGAGAAGATCCCCAAGCGGATTCAAGACCCCTCTTTAGGGAAGAACATCAAGGCCTCCTCTGGGAGAAGAACGATTCCGTTGTATCCTTTCCCTTTGTTGATTGTGGATCATATGGTACTCTATGTATTCGATGATCTAGCACTTGTGTGATCGATTCCTTGTTGGTTGAGTGATTCCCTCTCGTTTTCCCCCGAGTTTCCCTTTGTGCTTCCGCGTGTTCTTCGTAATTCCCCGGAGAATCCACTCCAAACGTGAAAGATCGACGCTATAGGGTTCCACCCTACATCAACTCCATAGTTCAATGATGTCATTAAAAGCGTGGATAATCTCCAAAGAATCAGACTCCAACAGCACTCCAGTGCATCCTATCTCTTCGAGTAACATCAGATCCTCTGCATCACAACAACTTCTGCTGTGGTAGCACCAATAAGTTATCTAGAATCCACGATCCACCTGCCAGAGCCTCCCCTTTATCATTAAGTTATTTATTGCATCGGTAGTTCATACCAAGTTTCAGCAAGAAACACAAATATGCAAACAAAACTTAAGTTAGACTTTTGGTTAAAAAGATATAAAAGATTCAAAATCGAAAGCCAAAAGCAAAAACGGGATCAGTGCTGCGCACCTGCGTGTCACAAATTTTCTCTCTTTTTACTTGTGTTTTACCGTGTTCCATTGAAATGAACGGATCTTATAATATTTCTATCTACAGTTTGCCATCATGTGGTTTGCGCTTGTATAGCTTTCCTGCTGCTGTATTTTCTCCGATCTAGAAATAGGTACCAGGCACAGTGCCATATAGGCTATGCATGTATGTGTAATCTAAAAGGGCGGCAGGAGCAGGATATGGGCAACAGTGAACTACAAAAGCAGAGACAAGTACGTAGACGACTCATACAGTTCTTCCATGCACACATGCATATATCCCTGGCTTAATTTAATCACGAAATCGGGGTGAAAAGGACTATGTGTGTCTGGCTTTCTTAGGGCTATAGCAATGTGCGCGCCTTTGTGTCACGTAGCAATTCTATCACCATGCATGCACGTTGGGCCCACGAACCATTTTCGTGTGATAGGACAAGTCATGTATGAGGGGAGAGGTCCCTCTCTCGCCATCATGCAAACCAAAAGGTCCATTTTACATTTTATCATATGCATGGAGCTAAAAAGGTTAAAGCGAGTATATAGAACCATTATGTAAACATCAAGTCATCCATATGGCAAGACATAATGATTGTGCATGGGCAAAATTTTGATCTAGAGCAAATATCGCATGCAAGAACTCAAATTAGTTAGGTTTTGTTTTATGCAGATATTCATGAATACTGCCCCTCAGTTCACAAATATAAGATGTTTTGAATATTTTAATATGGGCTACATACAAACTAAAATAAATAAACAAACACAGTAAAACACATCTATATACATTAGATTCACAAAACAAATTAAAACATTTATATTGTTGACCGGAGGCAGTACAACACAAACCCTTATATCACGAGTGAAGTGACACATGTCGGAGTGCAGCGTTTTGGTGCTCAGGCTCATCTGCACCCGATCAGTAAAAATATCAAAATAAATACTAAAAAAATTCAAAAAATTCTATTTTTTGTGCGGTAGATAATTTGATGCGTGAGGTTCGCTCCAATTTTTAGAGCATTTGGACATCTAAGCAGCTCTCAGCAAAAAAGACAAATCGGGTTAGAACAGCGCGTGAACAGTAAACATTTTTACAGACCCTGGATTTGTCTTTTTGCCAAGAGCTGCTCAGATGTCCAAATGATTTGAAAATTACAGCGAAGCTCACGCATCAATATATCTACCACACAAAAAAATTGGAATTTTTCTAGTATTTGTTTTGAATTTTTTTCGTCGGGGTGGGTGCAGCTGAGCTCGGGCTCAGAAATGAATTACCGCACATGTCGTTGGTAACTATGAAAAATACCAGTGACAAGTTCATATGCCAGCACGTCGCCAGTAATGAACTCCCTATGGCATGTCATTGCTAACGTCCACTTACTAGTGACGTGCACTGACGACGCATGTCACCGGTACATGCGCCCCATGGTGGATGTTGCTGGTATTTGTTGTGAGCGGCCACCGCGGCCCACTCACTAGTGGTGTGCATGTCTGAGCACACGTCACCGATAACCCTTTCTATGATAGGCAACAGCGAGCTTACTGTTGTTTGCTTCGACTGGCAAGTAGCGAGCCCACCGCTGTCGCCGCCGCCGTCGCTAGAGCTTCCTCCACCTCGTCTCCATTGTTTCTTCCACTTCCCTTCCATGTATACCTAAGATCTAAATCTCACCTCTTTCTCTTCCATCGTAATTATCTCCACCAAAATTCCCATCCCTCATTACCCCCAAATCATGTCCCCACCATTGCTTCCTCTCAATTACTCTCCATTCCATGGTTTCCATTGCAACCATGGCCTCCTTCTTGGTCGGGATAGGTAAGATTTTTTATTTTGGGTCGTTGTTGTCGATTCAAATGTAATGAAATATTTACTGTTGTCGACATCGGTCATATAAGATGAATATGTGTGGGCGTATTCTATTTTCAGCTATGAAGACATCGTCATAATGACTTTTTCATATATTTTTCTTGTGGTACTAGCCATCGAGCCGATGCAACATTTGTTGGTCGAGGATGTTTAATTTTTTAGGGACAATGGTTTGCCAATGTTTTGTAGAAGTGTTGCAATGTTCTGACGTACTCGATTTTAGTTATGTTTCAGCAAATGCCCTATCAACATTTTCTATGGCTTGGTGCAAATTATTTTTCCTACATATTAGGGATTGATCTAACGATGGATCAAAGTTGGATGCATGTATCTATGAATGGGTTCTTAGATTCCCCGAGCAAGACACAGAGCAAAAGGGTGGCACAAAGTATGTTGACGTGTCAAAACTGCGAAAGGTTCAAGACATAAGAATGGAAATCTGGCTCTTTCTAGGTGCGCTTGGGGCGATGGGGCTACATGGAAGTTATACACAGTGGATGTCATGGTGAGGATGATGAGAGTGTTGTCGTTAAATGGTCGGATGAAGAAGCGAGACATTGGGAGTCGGAAGAAGAAGGTATGGATTACAAAGAGGTCAAACAAGAAGAGGCATAAACAGATAAGTGATGAACTGGGGACAATTGGGCCCGAATGGTCTAGGACCCTCATGTGTTAGAGTAGGTCCTGAAAGGCACAAATAACGATAGATACTCCTACAGAGGCTGCCATGTTGGAGATTCTACATAAATACTTGGACTATACAGAAATACTCGACAACTCCATTATATCCCGGCTGGAATCCCAAGCAACCACGCTATAATGTCATGCTTAACCTTCTAGAACTCAAGGCAACCCACAATAGCTCGGACCCAAGCCTCGATGTGACAATAGAATATCTAGATAAAGTTTAATCATAGGGAAACAAGGTGCCTTGCGGTTGAGACAAGGCAAGAAGGCCATGTGTGGAAGTGCAATTATGCCCTTAATTATGTTTCGGTATTGATGAAACATACTTATAGGGGACGTGGATACATCGTGTTGTGGATCATAGACCCCCCCTCCCCCAATATGTTATTGACCGAAGACGTGTGCGACAATAGTGACAAGCGTAGCTTTTCTTAATTGTTCTTGAGTTACACGGATCCCAAACTATTTAGAGGGGATCAATGGGTTGCAAAGTATTTGCTCAAGTCACAATCATCGTAACATGCCTATGTCCCCAGAAGTCCAATGCTAAAATGCCTTTACACATGTGTATTCCTTTATGCCAAAATATACAAGTCATCAGGTAGCAGGATTTTTCAAGCCAAAGTGGGTCAGACTGTCAGACTTGAGACCATGCCAATACAAAAGAAATATAAATAAGGTCGTTAGACTATCTGGGCATTGTTCGGGCAGTCGTACTTTCCGGGCAATTTACCCAGGCTGCCCAGGTAGAGGCTGTTGGAAATATGCCCTAGAGGCAATAATAAATTAGTTATTATTATTATATTTCCTTGTTCATGACAATCGTTTATTATTCATGCTATAATTGTATTGATAGGAAACTCAAATACATGTGTGGATACATAGACAACACCATGTCCCTAGTAAGCCTCTAGTTGACTAGCTCGTTGATCAATAGATGGTTACGGTTTCCTGACCATGGATATTGGATGTCGTTGATAACGGGATCACATTATTAGGAGAATGATGTGATGGACAAGACCCAATCCTAAGCCTAGCACAAAGATCATGTAGTTCGTATGCTAAAGCTTTTCTAATGTCAAGTATCATTTCCTTAGACCATGAGATTGTGCAACTCCCGGATACCGTAGGAATGCTTTGGGTGTACCAAACGTCACAACGTAACTGGGTGGCTATAAAGGTGCACTACGGGTATCTCCGAAAGTGTCTGTTGGGTTGGCACGAATCGAGACTGGGATTTGTCACTCCGTGTGACGGAGAGGTATCTCTGGGCCCACTCGGTAGGACATCATCATAATGTGCACAATGTGACCAAGGGGTTGATCACGGGATGATGTGTTACGAAACGAGTAAAGAGACTTGCCGGTAACAAGATTGAACAAGGTATCGGGATACCGACGATCGAATCTCGGGCAAGTACTGTACCGCTAGACAAAGGGAATTGAATACGGGATTGATTGAATCCTCGACATCGTGGTTCATCCGATGAGATCATCGTGGAACATGTGGGATCCAACATGGGTATCCAGATCCCGCTATTGGTTATTGGCCAGAGAGTCATCTCGGTCATGTCTACGTGTCTCCCGGACCCGTAGGGTCTACACACTTAAGGTTTGATGACGCTAGGGTTATAGGGAATAGATATACGTGGTTACTGAATGTTGTTCGGAGTCCCGGACGTCACGAGGAGTTCCGGAATGGTCCGGAGGTAAAGATTTATATATGGGAAGTCCTGTTTTGGTCATCGGAAAAGTTTCGGGTGTTATCGGTAATGTACCGGGACCACCGGGAGGGTCCCAGGGGTCCACCAAGTGGGGCCACCGGCCCCAGAGGGCTGCATGGGCCAAGTGTGGGAGGGGACCAGCCCCAAGTGGGCTGGTGCGCCCCCCACAAGGGCCCAAGGCACCTAGGGTTTGGGGAGGGGGCTCCTCCACCTTGCTTGGGGGGCAAGTTTCCCCCTCTCCCCCCTTGGCCGCCACCCTAGATGGGTTTGGGGCTGCCGCACCCCTTGGGGTGGAAACCCTAGAGGGGGCACACCCCCTCCCTCTCCCCTATATATACTTGAGGTTCTGGGGCTGCCATATACATGAGTTTCTCTCCCTCTTGGCGCAGCCCTACCTCTCTCCCTCCTCGTCTCTTGCGGTGCTTGGTGAAGCCCTGCAGGATTGCCACACTCCTCGACCACCACCAAGCCGTCGTGCTACTGCTGGACGGAGTCTTCCCCAACCTCTCCCTCTCTCCTTGCTGGATCAAGGCATGGGAGACGTCACCGGGCTGCATGTGTGTTGAACGCGGAGGTGCCGTCCGTTCGGCACTAGGATCTCAGTTGATTTGGATCACGATGAGTACGACTCCTTCAACCCCGTTCTCTTGAACGCTTCCGCTTAGCGATCTACAAGGGTATGTAGATGCACTCTCCTTCCCCTCGTTGCTAGATTACTCCATAGATTGATCTTGGTGATGCGTAGAATTTTTTTGATTTCTGCTACGTTACCCAATAGTGGCATCATGAGCTAGGTCTATGCGTAGTTTCTATGCACGAGTACAACACAAGTTGTTGTGGGCGTTGATTTTTGTTCAATATGCTTACCGTTACTAGTCCAATCTTGATTCGGCGGCATCGTGGGATGAAGCGGCCCGGACCGACCTTACACGTACGCTTACGTGAGACAGGTTCCACCGACTGACATGCACTTGTTGCATAAGGTGGCTAGCGGGTGCCAGTCTCTCCCACTTTAGTCGGATCGGATTCGATGAAAAGGGTCCTTATGAAGGGTAAATAGCAATTGACATATCACGTTGTGGTTTTTGCGTAGGTAAGAAACGTTCTTGCTAGAAACCTATAGAAGCCACGTAAAAACTTGCAACAACAATTAGAGGACGTCTAACTTGTTTTTGCAGGCAAGTGCTTTGTGATGTGATATGGCCAAAAGGATGTGATGAATGATATATGTGATGTATGAGATGATCATGTTCTTGTAATAGGAATCACGACTTGCATGTCGATGAGTATGACAACCGGCAGGAGCCATAGGAGTTGTCTTTATTTTTGTATGACCTGCGTGTCATTGAACAACGCCATGTAATTACTTTACTTTATTGCTAAACGCGTTAGCCATAGAAGTAGAAGTAGTCGTTGGCGTGACAACTTCATGAAGACACGATGATGGAGATCATGATGATGGAGATCATGGTGTCATGCCGGTGACGAAGATGATCATGGTGCCCCGAAGATGGAGATCAAAGGAGCAATATGATATTGGCCATATCATGTCACTTTTTGATTGCATGTGATGTTTATCATGTTTTTGCATCTTATTTGCTTAGAACGACGGTAGTAAATAAGATGATCCCTCCTTCAAATTTCAAGAAAGTGTTCCCCCCTAACTGTGCACCGTTGCGAAAGTTTGTTGTTTTGAAGCACCACGTGATGATCGGGTGTGATAGATTCTAACGTTCACATACAACGGGTGTAAACCAGATTTACACACGCGAAACACTTAGGATAACTTGACGAGCCTAGCATGTACAGACATGGCCTCGGAACACAAGAGACCGAAAGGTTGAGGATGAGTCGTATGGTAGATACGATCAACATGAAGATGTTCACCGATGATGACTAGTTTGTCTCACGTGATGATCGGACATGGCCTAGTTGACTCAGATCATGTAATCCCTTAGATGACTAGAGGGATGTCTATCTGAGTGGGAGTTCATGAGATGAACTTAATTATCCTGAACATAGTCAAAAGATCTTTGCAAATTATGTCGTAAGCTCGCGCTTTAGTTCTACTATTTAGATATGTTCCTAGAGAAAATTTAGTTGAAAGTTGATAGTGGCAATTATGCGGACTGGGTCCATAAACTGAGGATTGTCCTCGTTGCTTAGAAGAAGGCTTATGTCCTTAATGCACCACTCAGTGTGCTGGACCTCGAACGTCGTCTATGGATGTTGCGAACATCTGACATACACGTTTTGATAACTACGTGATAGTTCAGTAATGTTAAACGGTTTAGAATTGAGGCACCGAAGATGATTTCGAAACGTCGCGGAACATATGAGATGTTTTGAGGGATGAAATTGGGATTTCAGGCTCGCACCCACGTCAAGAGGTATAAGACCTCCGACGATTTTTTTAGCCTGCAAACTAAGGGAGAAAAGCTCAATCGTTGAGCTTGTGCTCAGATTGTCTGAGTATAAAAATCACTTGAATCGAGTGGGAGTTGCTCTTCCAGATGAGATAGTGATGTTTCTCCAAAGTCATTGCCACCAAGCTGCTAGAGCTTCATGATGAACTATAACATATCAGGGATAGATATGATGATCCTTGAGATGTTCGCGATGTTTGACACCGCGAAAGTAGAAATCAAGAAGGAGCATCAATTGTTGATGGTTAGTGAAACCACTAGTTTCAAGAAGGGCAAGGGCAAGAAGGGATACTTCATGAAACGGCAAATCAGCTGCTGCTCTAGTGAAGAAACCCAAGGTTG
Organism: Triticum aestivum; assembly: GCF_018294505.1. Taxonomy (NCBI): domain Eukaryota; kingdom Viridiplantae; phylum Streptophyta; class Magnoliopsida; order Poales; family Poaceae; genus Triticum; species Triticum aestivum. The sequence continues at coordinate 388,255,888 of NC_057798.1, read as the reverse complement.
AACCCAAACCCGAGACTAAGTGCTTCTGTAATAAGGGGAACAGTCACTGGAGCAGAATTACCCTAGATACTTGGTAGATGAGAAGGCTGGCAAGGTCGATAGAAGTATATTGGATATACATTATGTTAATGTGTACTTTACTAGTACTCCTAGTAGCACCAGGGTATTAGATACCGGTTCGGTTGCTAAGTGTTAGTAACTCGAAATAAAAGCTACGGAATAAACGGAGACTAGCTAAAGGTGAGCTGACGATATGTGTTGGAAGTGTTTCCAAGGTTGATGTGATCAAGCATCGCACGCTCCCTCTACCATCGAGATTGGTGTTAAACCTAAATAATTGTTATTTGGTGTTTGCGTTGAGCATAGACATGATTGGATTATGTCTATCGCAATACGGTTATTCATTTAAGGAGAATAATGGTTACTCTGTTTATTTGAATAATACCTTCAATGGTCTTGCACCTAAAATGAATGGTTTATTGAATCTCGATCGTAGTGATACACATGTTCATGCCAAAAGATATAAGATAGTAATGATAGTACCACCTACTTGTGGCACTGCCATGTAAGTCATATTGGTATAAAACGCATGAAGAAGCTCCATGTTGATGGATCTTTGGACTCACTCGTTTTTGAAAAGTTTGAGACATGCGAACCATGTCTATTGGTGTATATGCATGAAGAAACTCCATGCAAATGGACCGTTTGGACTCACTTGATTTTGAATCACTTGAGACATGCAAATCATACCACATGGGCAAGATGACTGAAAGCCTCGTTTTCAGTAAAATGGAACAAGAAAGCAACTTGTTGGAAGTAATACATTTTGATGTGTGCAGTCCAATGAGTGCTGAGGCACGCAGTGGATATCGTTATGTTCTTACTTCACGGATGATTTGAGTAGATACTGAGTATATTTACTTGATGAAACACAAGTCTGAATTATTGAATGGTTCAAGTAATTTCAGAGTGAAGTTGAAGATCATCGTGACAAGAGGATAAAATGTCTATGATATGATCATAGAGATGAGTATCTGAGTTACGAGCTTTGGCACGCAATTAAGACATTGTGGAAATTGTTTCACAATTAATACCGCCTGGAACACCATAGTGTGATGGTGTGTCCGAACATCATAGTTGCACCCTATTGGATATGGTGCGTACCATGATGTCTCTTATCGAATTACCACTATCGTTCATGGGTTAGGCATTAGAGACAACCGCACTCACTTTAATAGGGCACCACGTAATTCCGTTGAGACGACACCGTTTGAACTATGGTTTGGAGAAACCTAAGTTGTCGTTTCTTAAAAGTTTGGGGCTGCGACGCTTATGTGAAAAAGTTTCAGGTTGATAAGCTCGAACCCAAAGCGGATAAAATGCATCTTCATAGGACACCCAAAACAGTTGGGTATACCTCCTAATTCAGATCCGAAAGCAATAGGGATTGTTTCTTGAATCGGGTCCTTTCTCGAGGAAAAGTTTGTCTCGGAAAGTTGAGTGGGAGCATGGTGGAGACTTGATGAGGTTATTGAACCATCACTTCAACTAGTGTGTAGCAGGGCACAGGAAGTTGTTCCTGTGGCGCCCACACCAATTGAAGTAGAAGCTTATGATAGTGATCATGAAGTTTCGGATCAAGTCACTACCGTACCTCGTAGGGTGACAAGGATGCGTACTACTTCAGAGTGGTACAGTAATCCTGTCTTGAAGGTCATGTTGCTAGACAACAATGAACCTACGAGCTATGGAGAAGCGATGGTGGTCCCATATTCCGACAAATGGTTAGAAGCCATGAAATCGAGATAGGATCCATGTATCAGAACAAAGCATGGACTTTGGTGGACTTGCCCGATGATCGGCAAGCCATTGAGATAAATGGATCTTTAAGAAGAAGACGGACGTGGACGGTAATGTCACCTTCTATGAAGCTCGACTTGTGGCAAAGAGTTTTTCACAAGTTCAAGGAGTTGACTACGATGAGATTTTCTCATCCATAGCGATGCTTAAGTCTGTCGGAATCATGTTAGCATTAGCTGCATTTATGAAATCTGGCAGATGGATGTCAAAACGAGTTTCCTTACCAGTTTTCATAAGGAAAGGTTGTATGTGATACAATCAGAAAGGTTTTGTCGATCCTAAGGATGCTAAAAGGTATGCTAGCTCCAGCGGTCCTTCCATGGACTAGAGCAAGCATCTCGGAGTCAGAATATGCGCTTTGATGAGATGATCAAAGATTTTGGGTTTATACAAAGTTTATGAGAAACTTGTATCTTCAAAGAAGTGAGTGGGAGCACTATAGAATTTCTGATGAGTATATGTTGTTGACATATTGTGGATCAGAAATGATGGAAAGCATATAGGGTTATTTGAAAAGTGTTTTCAATAGAAAACCTGGATTAAGCTGCTTGAACATTGAGCATCAAGATCTATGAGGATAGATAAAAAACGCTTAATGGTACTTTCAAATGAGCACGTACCTTGACATGATCTTGAAGGTATTCAAGATGGATCAGTCAAAGAAGGAGTTCTTGCCTGAGTTGTAAGGTATGAAGTTAAGACTTAAAGCTCGACCACGGCAGAAGAAAGAGGAAGGACGAAGGTCGTCCCCTATGCTTTTGTCATAGGCTTTATACGGTATGCCATGCTGAGTACCGCACCTGATGTGTGCCTTGCCACATGTCCGGCAAGAGGGTACAAAGGTGATCAAGGAGTGGATCACCAGACAGCGGTCAAAATTGTCCTTGGAGTAATAAGGACATGTTTCTCGATTATGGAGGTGATAAAGAGTTCGGCGCAAAGAGTTACGTCGATGCAAGCTTTAACACCTATCCGAATGACTCTGAGTAGCAAACCGGATACGTATAGTGGAGCAACCATTTGGAATAGCTCCAAGTGGAGCGTGGAAGCAGCATTTACAATATGACCTAGAGATTTGCGAAGTACATACGGATCTGAATGTTGCAGACCCGTTGACTAAAACCTCTCTCACAAGCAAAACATGATCAAACCCCAGAACTCATTGAGTCTTAATCACATGATGATGTGAACTAGTTTAGTGACACTAGTAAACTCTTTGGATGTTGGTCACATGGCGATGTGACCTGTGAGTGTTAATCACATGGCGATGTGAACTAGATTATTGACTCTAGTGCAAGTGGGAGACTGTTGGAAATATGCCCTAGAGGCAATAATAAATTAGTTATTATTATTATATTTCCTTGTTCATGATAATCGTTTATTATCCATGCTATAATTGTATTGATAGGAAACTCAGATACATGTGTGGATACATAGACAACACCATGTCCCTAGTAAGCCTCTAGTTGACTAGCTCGTTGATCAATAGATGGTTACGGTTTCCTGACCATGGACATTGGATGTCGTTGATAACGGGATCACATCATTAGGAGAATGATGTGATGGACAAGACCCAATCCTAAGCCTAGCACAAAGATCGTGTAGTTCGTATGCTAAAGCTTTTCTAATGTCAAGTATCATTTCCTTAGACCATGAGATTGTGCAACTCCCGGATACCGTAGGAATGCTTTGGGTGTACCAAACGTCACAACGTAACTGGGTGGCTATAAAGGTGCACTACGGGTATCTCCGAAAGTGTCTGTTGGGTTGGCACGAATCGAGACTGGGATTTGTCACTCCGTGTGACGGAGAGGTATCTCTGGGCCCACTCGGTAGGACATCATCATAATGTGCACAATGTGACAAAGGGGTTGATCATGGGATGATGTGTTACGGAACGAGTAAAGAGACTTGCCGGTAACGAGATTGAACAAGGTATCGGGATACCGACGATCGAATCTCGGGCAAGTACTATACCGCTAGACAAAGGGAATTGAATACGGGATTGATTGAATCCTCGACATCGTGGTTCATCCGATGAGATCATCGTGGAACATGTGGGAGCCAACATGGGTATCCAGATCCCGCTGTTGGTTATTGGCCGGAGAGTCGTCTCGGTCATGTCTACGTGTCTCCCGAACCCGTAGGGTCTACACACTTAAGGTTCGATGACGCTAGGGTTATAGGGAATAGATATACGTGGTTACCGAATGTTGTTCAGAGTCCCGGATGAGATCCCGGACGTCACGAGGAGTTCCGGAATGGTCCGGAGGTAAAGATTTATATATGGGAAGTCCTGTTTTGGTCACCGAAAAAGTTTCGGGTGTTATCGATAATGTACCGGGACCACCAGGAGGGTCCCGGGGGTCCACCAAGTGGGGCCACCGGCCCCAGAGGGCTGCATGGGCCAAGTGTGGGAGGGGACCAGCCCCAAGTGGGCTGGTGCGGCCCCCCACAAGGGCCCAAGGCGCATAGGGTTTGGGGAGGGGGCTCCTCCACCTTGCTTGGGGGGTAAGTTTCTCCCTCTCCCCCCTTGGCCGCCACCCTAGATGGGTTTGGGGCTGCTGCACCCTTGGGGTGGGAACCCTAGAGGGGGTGCACCCCCTCCTTCTCCCCTATATATACTTGAGGTTCTGGGGCTGCCATATACATGAGTTTCTCTCCCTCTTGGCGCAGCCCTACCTCTCTCCCTCCTTGTCTCTTGTGGTGCTTGGTGAAGCCCTGCAGGATTGTTATGATCCTCCACCACCACCATGCCATCGCGCTGCTGCTGGACGGAGTCTTCCCCAACCTCTCCCTCTCTCCTTGCTGGATCAAGGCATGGGAGACGTCACCGGGCTGCATGTGTGTTGAACGCGGAGGTGCCGTCCGTTCGGCACTAGGATCTCCGGTGATTTGGATCACGATGAGTATGACTCCTTCAACCCCATTCTCTTGAACACTTCCGCTTAGCAATCTACAAGGGTATGTAGATGCACTCTCCTTCCCCTCGTTGCTAGATTACTCCATAGATTCATCTTGGTGATGCGTAGAATTTTTTTGATTTCTGCTACGTTCCCCAACAGAGGCATCTTGGTTTCATAAGGGTGGATGATGACCTACAAGTGCACAGGTCTATTGTAGCACTTCATGATAAGTAGAATGTCGAACCCATAGGGAGCGGAAAGGAAGGAACCACAAACCCTACAACTACGTTATCACTTAACGCAGCTATCGACACACCCAAACTGGAGTTTGGAAATAGTCTACTCTATAAGTTGATAGGGAAACTAGATGAAATGTATTTTCTACACTATGAACTAGCAGGTGGAAACAGAAATAAAAATACACTATGTTACTGGAGGCGGTGCTTGAGCAGTAAAGTGTTCTTTGATGTTTTGAAGTCATTGCCACAAATATGACCTACGCGAGACTGCAACAATTTTATCGCCATCGCAAGCCTTTGTTCTTTCGTGATCCCATTTGGAGGCCTCCGCCTGTACTCTTCCGGAGGGGGAATCCATTATGGAGTCCATATTCATCAACCTTGCTGCCTCAATGATGATGTGTTAGTAGTTCCCATAGGATCAACGGGTCAAGAGCAATAGCTCTCTCTGGGTCAAGAGCAGTAGCTCTCTCTCTCTCTCTCTCTCTCTCTCTCTCTCTCTCTCTCTCTCTCTCTCTCTCTCTCTCTCTCTCTCTCTCTCTCTCTCTCTCTTCAATCTTCAATACAATGATATCTTCAAAGACCTATTCGATGTAACTTTTGAAGTGTGTTTGTTGGGATCCGATGAATTATGGGTTTCTGATGAGATTATTTATTGAAAGTATTTGAGTCTTTTCTGAGATTTATATATGTGTGATTTTATAGCCTTGTTTATCTCTATAATCTGTCTATCTCTTTTGGCCAATTAAATTTATTTATCTTCAGTGGGAGAGGTGCTTGGTAGTAGGTTCAATATTGCGGTGTCCTTACTCTGTGATATAGGAGTTGCAAGGTCCATATTTGCATTGTTGCTACTAAGGGTAAAACGATGGGCTCGAGCATATTATTTGATCATGCCGTGTCTACATTATTTCATGATGCTCCAAGCATTACTCTATTTTTTATGAACTCAATACCTTAAGATGCATGCTAGATAGTGGTCGAGGGGTGGAGTAATAGTAGTAGATGCTGATAGATTTCGGTCTACTAGTCTCGAACGTAATGCCTATGTATTGCTCATGCCATGAAGAATAACATAACTATATGCTATTCTGTCAATTGCCCAACAGTAATTTGTCTATGCACCGTTAATATGTGTCGGTGCAAAAACCGGCGGATATCAGTAGGGGGTCCCGAGCTATAGGTCTAAGAACAATGGTAACAGGGTACGAAGGGAGACGATGTTTACCCGGGTTCGGGCCCTCTCGAAGAGGTAAAACTCTACGTCCTGCTTTGATTTTATTGATGTCATGGAGTACAGACTACAAGATGATCTACCTTGGGATCGTATGATTATGTTCTAAACCCTAAGGTTGATAATCGTGCTTCTCAATACTAAACCCCTCAGCTTATATATGCACCAAGGGTACCTACACTAGTAGAAAACATGGCTTTGGTTGAGGCATGGGTAAGGGCATTAATCCCGTTTCAGTCATGAACCGGGAACAAAGGTTGCATCAGTCCCGGTTCATGAGGCTAGGGCGCCGGCCGGGCCTCAGGGGCCATTGGTCCCGGTTCGTCTGACCCCTTTGGTCCCGGTTCCAGACACAAACCGGGACCAATGGGCCTCGCTCCTGGCCCAGCACCTTTAGTCCAGGTTGGTGGCTGGAACCGGGACCAAATGTTATGCTTTAGTCCCGGTTTTAGCCACCAACTGGGACTAAAGAGATCCCTATATATACCCCTGCCCCTACCCACGAACAGAGCCACTACTCTGTTTTTTGGTCGGCCATGGGAGAGGTGTGTGTTGCTCTAGCTCGCCTCCTATGCACATGAGGTGTTCGATGAAATGCCTGAGCCACACTTAAGCTTTCTCCTCTCCAAGCTCCTTGACCAAGCTCCATTTTCCTCAAGATTTGTCTAGGTTTGGCGGTCCGTCCTGTCCCGTCCCCATCCTGACCGCCGTCGATCGCCTGCACCGATCTCGTCTCCGGCACCACCATGGTGAGCCTCTTGTTCTTATCTTCTTTCTAAAAGAAAAAAAATTCTTACTTGTATGATTTAGATAGATACTTGTATAATTTTCTTAGTTTTATTATTGCTTGTTATTATATAGTGCGATGGTTTTGGTATCCACCCCCGTCGGCCCTCGTCCTTTCTATGATTCGGATGTGGTATATATTATCTTTTATAACTATTTGTTTCATTTAGTGTTTATGACAATTATGCCGACCAACATGACATGGAATTTTTTATCAAGGAGGTATGTGAACCGGAAATTCCAACCGACCCTCTTGCTGAGAGGTTAAATTCAGTTGAAAAAGAAAACAATTACTTGAAGACAAAATTGAAAAGAATTGAGGAGGAGAAGATGAAATTGGAGTTGCATGTTGCGGATGTCGTCGATGATCACAAGATCAAGATGGATGCAATGCGCTTGAAGATTAGAAAGATTAGAAAATATGCCGTTCATACTAAGGCTTGGTATCATTATGCCATTGGATCAATTGTTACCTTAGTTGCGATTATGATCGCATTTGTTGTTGCATTGAAATGTTTTACATAGTTTCAATGTATGGTTTTATTAGATGCTCTAGAGAGCTATATGTTGTTCAATGAGAACTATGTATGAACTTTATGTATTTATTTTTCAGTAATAACATTTGATCACTACTGTACTTTGGTTTTAATGTGATGATGAACTTCTATTAATTTGGTCACTTCTCTATTGATGATGTTCTACAATGGTTTTTGACACACTTAATTATATATAATGCACGCAGATGAACCGACAATGGATGTATGGTGATAGACGCACCTCCGAGTACATTAAGGGCATGCACAATTTTCTTGAAGTGGCTGAGGCAAACAAGCAGAATGGTTTTATGTGTTGTCCATGCCCTATCTGTGGGAATATGAAGTCTTACTCTGACCCGAGAACCCTTCACATGCACCTACTTATGAAGGGTTTCATGGCACACTATAATGTTTGGACCAAGCACGGAGAAAGAGGGGTTATGATGGAAGACAACGAAGAAGAAGAGGATGATGACAACTATCCGCCCCCTTAACACGGTGATGCTGCAATGGGGGAGGCTAAAGATCAAGAGGAACAAGATGATGTGCTCAATGATGATCTTCGCCGGGTCATTGTTGATGCAAAGAGACAATGCCAAAGTGAAAGGGAGAAGTTGAAGTTCGATCGCATGTTAGAGGATCACAAAAAAGGGTTGTACCCAAATTGCTAAGATGGCAACATAAAGCTCGGTACCACACTGGAATTGCTGCAATGGAAGGCAGACAATGGTGTATCTGACAACGGGTTTGAGAAGCTACTAAAATGTTGAAGAAGAAGCTTCCAAAGGATAACAAATTTCCCGAGAGTACGTATGGAGCAAAGAAGGTTCTATGCCCAATAGGATTGGAGGTGCAGAAGATACATGCATGCCCTAATGACTGCATCCTGTACCATAGTGCGTACGAGGATTTGAATGCATGCCTGGTATGCGGTGCATTGCGATATAAGATCAGATGAGATGACCCTAGTGATGTTGCGGGCGAGCGCCCCAGGAAGAGGGTTGCTGCAAAGGTGATGTGGTATGCTCCTATAATACCATGGTTGAAATGTTTGTTCAAAAACAAAGAGCATGCCAAGTTGATGTGATGGCACAAAGAGGACCGTAGGAAATATGGGAAGTTGAGAGCACCCGCTGACGGGTCATAGTGGAGAAAAATTGAGAGAACGTGGGGGGGGGACTTTGCAGGTGACGCAAGGAATGTATGGTTTGGTTTAGGCGCGGATGGCATCAATCCTTTTGGGGAGCAGAGCAGAAATCATATCACCTAGCCCGTGACTCTATGTATCTATAACCTTCCTCATTAGTTGTGCATGAAGCGGAAGTTCATTATGATGCCAGTGCTCATCCAAGGCCCTAAGCAACCCGGCAGCGACATTGATGTGTACCTAAGGCCATTAGTTCAAGAACATTTACAGTTGTGGAATGGAAAAGGTGTACGTGTGTGAGATGAGCATGACCAGGAGGAATTTGACCTACATGCGTTGCTGTTTGTAACCATTAATGATTGGCCAGCTCTTAGTAACCTTTCAGAACACACAAACAAGGATTACCTCGCATGCACGCATTATTTAGATGACACCAAAAGTATGTATTTGGACAAATATAGGAAGAATGTGTACCTGGGACATCGTCGATTTCTTTCGACCAACCATCAATGTCGAAAGAAAGGCAAGCATTTCAAAGGCGAGGTAGATCACCGGAAGAAGCCCGCCGTCCGTACTAGTGATCACATACTTGCTATGGTCAATGATTTACAAGTAATCTTTGGAAAGGGTCCCGGCAGACTATCTGTTCCGACGCTGAGGGACACGCACCATGTGGAACAAGAAATCTATATTTTGGGACCTACCCTATTGGAAAGGCCTAGAGGTCCACTCTGCAATCGACGTGATGCACATGACGAAGAATCTTTGCGTGAACCTGCTAGGCTTCTTGGGCGTGTATGGGAAGACAGAAGATACACCGGATGCACAGGAGGACCAATAACTTGTGCACAAAAAAGACAGCATGCCTCCAAAGCAGTATGAGGGTCCTGCCAGCTACGCTCTTACCAAAGAAGAGAAGGAAATATTCTTTGAATGCCTGCTTAGTATGAAGGTCCCGTCTGGCTTCTCGTTGAATATAAAGGGAATAATAAAATATGGCAGAGAAAAAGTTCCAGAACCTGAAGTCTCATGACTGCCACGTGATTATGACGCAACTGCTTCCGATTGCATTGAGGGGGCTTCTACCGAAAAATGTTCAATTATCCATTGTGAAGCTATGTGCATTCCTCATCTAGAAATCCTACCAAGGTTAAGGAGTGATTTGGTGCAATGTCTTGTCAGTTTCGAGCTGGTGTTCCCACCATCCTTCTTCAATATCATGACGCGCGTCCTAGTTCATCTAGTTAACGAGATTGCCATTCTGGGCCCTATATTTCTACACAATATGTTCCCCTTTGAGAGGTTCATGGGAGTCTTAAAGAAATATGTTCGTAACCGTGCTAGGCCAGAAGGAAGCATCTCCACGGGCCATCAAACAGAGGAGGTCATTGAGTTTTGTGTTGACTTCATTCCTGGCCTTAAGAAGGTTGGTCTCCCTCAATCGCGGTATGAGGGAAGACTCACTGGAAAAGGCACGCTAGGAGCAGACTCAATAATATGTAGGGATGGGCATTCTTGGTCTCAAGCACACTACATTGTTCTACAGAATTCTACCTTGGTGACCACGTATGTCAATGAACACAAGAATATTCTGCGCTCCAAACACCCGGAGTAGTGTGCCGACTGGATTACATGTGAACACATTAGGACTTTCGGCAGTTAGTTGCAAACACATCTCATGGGTGACAACATTGTTGCAGATGAGTTGTACTCGTTGGCCAGGGGACCATCTTCGACTATATTGACTTACAAAGGGTACCAGATAAATGGGAATACATTTTAGACGATCGCCCAAGATCAAAAGAGCACAAACCAAAGAAGTGGTGTCCGCTTTGATGCATCAACCAAGAGGGGAAAGGACACATATTATGGTTACATAGTGGACATATGGGAACTTGACTATATGGACAAGATTTTAAGGTCCCTTTGTTTCGGTGCAAATGGGTCAATATGTCAGGAGGCGGGGTACAGGTAGACCCACAGTACGGAATGACAATAGTGTATCTCAACAATCTTGAGTACATAGACGAACCATTCGTCCTAGCCAATGATGTGGCGCAGGTTTTCTATGTGAAGGACATGTCTACCAAAACCGAGAAAAAGAAAAGATAAGGAAGCGAATACATCATACGATGAGCCAAAGCTCCACATAGTTCTTTCAGGAAAAGAGACATCGTGGGAGTGGAGGGCAAGACAGACATGTCTGAAGATTATAAAAAGTTTCATGAAATTCCTCCCTTCAAAGTCAAGGCTGACCCAAGCACCCTGTTAAACAATGAAGATTATCCATGGTTACGACGCCATAAGCAAGGGACACACGCGAAGAAAAAGTGAAGACTTTCTCTCCACAACTATTCTAATGATGCCTTTGATCTAGAATATCACTACAGTTACATGTCAAGAAATGAAATGCCTTTTGTAATAGATGAGTTTTCGTCCGAAACCCTAATACTTCGAAAGAGATTGTCCATTTTGTACACGAAGTGCACCCAGTTTTTGTCGTAACCCTGTCAACTTTTTAGCACATGCTATGTGGGTAAAATGATGATACCATGCCAACTTTCTACCTTTTCAGAGTTCATTTGTAGTGCTTTTCAATTTTAGGGCCATTTATCTAAAAAATAGTAAATGCATAAAAAATACCAAATGAAGTCAGAAAGGGTTGAAAGAATGGTGCATTTTGAACACACAAAAAGTCTGGAGTTCAAATAAGTTCAAAAAAATGAAATGCCTTTTGTAACATATGAGTTTTTGTCCGAAACCCTGATACTTCAAAAGAGATTGTCCATTTTGTACACGAAGTGCATCTAGTTTTTGCCGTAACCCTCTCAACTTTTTAGCACATGCTATGTGGGTGAATTGATGATACCATGCCAACTTTCAACCTTTTCAGAGTTCATTTGTAGTTCTTTTCAATTTCAGGGTCATTTAGCTCAAAGAATGAACTAATAGCAAAAAGAATGAACTAGAAAACTTCTATAAAACTCTTATAGCAAAAGGAATGAACTAAAAAGAATCCATTAAAATATTCTATTATGATCAACTAAAACAAAACTATAATATTCTTCAACAACAAAAAGAGTCAACTAAAAAGCTTTTATAAACCTCTAGTATTTTTTAAACTACAATTATATAAAATTTATGCAACTAAAATTATCAAAGTATTTTTTATTCAAAACATTAATAGGAAAAAGAATTTTCAAAGTATTTTTTATTCACAAACTAGTGATCCACACAAATTTCAAAGAATTCAAATTTGAAAACTAATGGCACTAACAGAAAATTTATAATTTTTGTGACCTAAAGCAAAAAGAATCACTCAAAAACTCTAAGTATTTAGGTGTAAGTAAAAAAAATAAAAAAATAAAGCAAAAAACATAACAAAAATACTAGAATTTTTTTTAAAAAAATATCGCCTACTCGGCCACCACAGCCTACATACGGCTAGAAACCCAACCCGCTAGTTGGGCCAGGATGCAATCCTGCAGTAGGCCCATAGGAAGAGAGAGTGTGTTTAGGCCCGTAGGCCGGCATTAGAGAGGAGCTCGAAGTGGTGGCGCAACGGCGCTTATAAACCACTCCGAGCCCCTCTCAACTAGCAAGGTGGGACTAAACTTTTGGCCGCGGCAGCACCCCTCTTTCGTCCCGGTTGGTGCCATAAACCGGGACCAATTCCCCCCTTTAGTCACGGTTGGTGGCACCAACCGGGACCAATGCCCCCCTTTAGTCCCGGTTCGTGCCACAAACCGAGACCAAAGGTCTCTGCTTCCCGCCCTTTGGGCTGACAAAAACTGAACTTTGGTCCCGGTTGGTGGCACAAACCGGGAATAAAGGGTGGCATTGGTCCCGGTTGGTGCCACCAACCGGGACTAAAGGCTTTTCTATATAAGCCAACACTTAATGTTTTTCAGATTTCATCACTGTAGTTGCCCCCGACGATGCCACTAGGCTGCCTGAGCTCGCCGTCGATGCCATCGCGGCCCTCTGCCCCGTCGATGCCGTCAGGCTGCTCCACCTCGCCGCCGACGACCTCGATGCCCTCTGCCCGACACTCTTCCTGCCCCGACGCCGACGCTGCTCCCCACACCCGTGCCCTGCCCCGACACTGACGTGCCTCTGACCCTGCTCCGACATAGCCCGTAGTGAGCCCCCCTCCCCCCTCGCCGCCACCCCTGCTTTGCTTGCCGCGTCGTGCCCCGGCTCTGCTTGCCGTGCGCCGCCGCCGCCCGGCCTGCCCTCTATCTTTTTTGTTCATACATTTTTGTGTCCATTGATGTATGCATATGGGTGTTGTATGTATATGTATATGCAGATGTATGTATGATCCATGGATATGTATGCATTGATGTATGAGTTTTTTGTTCATAGAATTTTTTTGTCCATTGGTGTATGCTTTGTTTTGTTCATAGAAAGTTTTTTGTTCATATAACTTTTTTTGTTCATAGAAAGTTTTTATATATGACCATGGATATATGAGAAATGATGATCCATGGATGTATGCATTGATAAACGAGCAATGATGTTCATAGAAAGGTTTTTGTTCATACAAAATTTTTTGTTTATAGAAATTCTTTTGTTCATAGAAAGTTTTTATATATGACCATGGATATATGAGCAATGATGATCCATGGATGTATGCATTGATATATGAGCAATGATATTCATAGAAAGTTGTTTGTTCATACAAAGTTTTTGTATTTGATCCATGGATGTAGCTCCTCATCGCTGCCCCCAATGTCGTCCCTACCGTGACGCCGAGCCCCCTCCCCGATAACTTCCTCGATAACTTACTAGGTTATTAAGTTACTAAGTTAAAATGTTCATATATTCAAAATGAGTTAATTAAAAGACTCACTAAGTTTAAATTTACCCCCCTCCCCGATAATTTTGACACGAGGGGGGACATCGGACATGCATGCATGAGAGAGAGGCGGTCTGCTCGCCCGACCAACTACCGATGCCACCCAAACCCTAGAAGAAAGAGCATCATTGTAGATCTACCCCCTCCCCAATAACTTCGACATGAGGGGGGACGTCGGACATGCATGAGAGAGAGGCGGTTCACTCGCCCAACCCACTATCGAGGCCACCCAAACCCTAGAAGAAAGAGCATTGTTGTCAATCTACCCCTCCCCGATAACTTTGACATGAGGGCGGATGTCGGACATGCATGAGAGAGGCGATCCGCAACTAATCCATTGCTCATATATGCATTTGATTCATGTTGTAATTAGCTATAGGCTATGTTTGCCACTAATATATCCATCTCTCATGTTTGTATATTGCCATGTTGTAATATTTGCAGAAACTATGGAAAGAGACTTAGAACAAGAACAGTTGTTGGGGGTATAATCCTCACCGGTGCTGATCCCTTGTCGTTTCTCAACGACACCTATGGTCAGGAAGGAGAGGATGATGGCTCCGGTAATCCAATAATGGAGGAGGAAGGAGATCATGACGGCTCCGGTGACCGAATGGCGGAGGAAGGAGATCATGATGATAGCTCAGGTGACCGAACGGAGGAGGGAGTTGTTGCAAAGTCTGAGGTATATATATTAATTAAGCCTATGTTGACTTGATGTGTTAATTGTTTTGGTATGTACATATATGAATGCTCCTTTCTTCTTTTATAGCCCTCCGGATCGAGCCATACTTCCGTAAGGAGACGAGGCCCGAAGAAAAGGTTGCGCCTGGATGAAAGGTTCACGATCACAGAAATCGTGAAAGATGGCCAACCGATTGCTCCCAAGCGGACCAAGGACGCATTTGTACATCAGTGCGGAGTTGTTGTTAGGGACAGCGTCCCGATCAGCATCGTGCAATGGAATAAGAGTAAGGATGACCCTGAAGTATCTTATGTCCAGGATAGACTAGAAGGTGATCTTTGGACCTCGCTGATGATAAATTTCAGCCTCCCACCAGAGGAGGAGTAACCCAGTTATAGAGCCAAATGCCAAGGGGTATGCTCTTAAAAAGATGGTAGAACTATTTAGGAATTGGAAGAAAGAGTTGAACTCAAAGTTTGTCGACAAAGGAAAGACTCCAGAATTCACCGGTTAATATGAGAAGATAAGAGATCACTGGCCCGCATTTGTGGCCTACAAGCAATCGGAGAAGGGTAAGAAAAGGTCGCTAACAAACAAGAAAAATGCTGCACAGAAGCTGTATCACCATCACACGGGGTCAGGTGGCTACTACAAAGCCCGACCATTGTGGGACAAAGCTGAGCAAGACCTGCTTGCTAAAAGGGTCCAACCAGCAACATTGCACTGGCCAGATTATTCAAGGACTTGGTTCTTCAGGGTTGGGGGAACTTTGGACCCAGAAACAGGGGAGTGTCATTGGACAGACGAGCAACTTGCAATACCCATCAAGAAGCTTCAGGCAGTAATCAAGGCAGCGCGGGAAGGGACGTTCATTCCCGACAGAGAGAAGGACGAGCTGACAGAGGCCCTCGGGAATCCTGAGCACCCTGGACGAACACGAGGCACACCAGGCTCCGTTCCGTGAGTGCACGGGTTTCCCAACAACGGTGGTTACAGAAGCCGAGAGAGAAAGAGGAAAGCGGAAGCAGCCTGAATGGAGAGGCTCAGTGCAAGATTACAAAAGCTGGAGGAACTTGAGAGCTAGCGAGCTACCGATCAATCATCTTAGCGACACGAAGATCCTTGCTTCGACGCTGCCCAGAAGCTACCCCACCATCTTAGTGGAGAAGCAGTGTGGCTTCCACGGAGCTCGTTCAGCCTGATTTTACGGCTCCTCGCTACCCCGTGGATAGTATCACGGAGGCTGAACATTGCAAGCTAATGACGAAATGCCAGAACCTGACCTTGAAGGCGGCGGTCGGCTCTGTTGTACCTCCTGAAGCTATGGGAACTTTTCATTGTCGTCCGATTCCACATGGCTATGCTGTTGTGGTGGTGGATGAAAAAATGGAGGGATTTGAGGAGCTGGATCTTGAATACCCTATAGGCACTACTAGGGAAAAGCCTAGCAGTAGCGCCAGTTTTTGGTATAGCAGTAACGCGGGACTCCGCGCTATTGCTACGGCGCTACAGCTAAATTGTAGTAGTAGCATGGGTTTGCCCGCGCTACTGCTATACCTACTTAGCAGTAGCGCTTTTGGTAGAAAGTGCTACTGGTAGTTACTAGCAGCGCGCCTCTCTACCCGCGCTACTACTATCATTACGTATTCTATTTCTTTTTTGTTTTATGTCATATTCATACACCATGATACAAGTTTTCATACAGTAGAAATTTGGAGATTGTTTTTACACCATAATGAGTTATCAGATCATTGGGTGAAAGAACCGTGGATTAGTTTCAAGTGCATGGATCCAAAGTGACCAATGTTCACTTTGGATCCATCCACTTGAAACTAATCTGCATTTCTTTCACCCAATAACATAATAACTCATCATCATCATCATCATCATAATATCATTAACAACTTATCATCATAATACACATTGTCATAGAACAACTCATCATCATCATCATTTTCGTCCATGAGACATCATATAACAACTTGGTCACTAGTTATAATAAGAACCGCTCATCATCATCATAGTACTCAAAATCACTACTCCTCCTCCTTCTCGCCATCATCAACTCTAACATATTGTAGCATATAATAAAAACTTCTCATCATCAGAGTCATATATAATCAACACTAACTAATTTTCCTTAATACCTAGGACCTACTCCTC
Organism: Triticum aestivum; assembly: GCF_018294505.1. Classification (NCBI taxonomy): domain Eukaryota; kingdom Viridiplantae; phylum Streptophyta; class Magnoliopsida; order Poales; family Poaceae; genus Triticum; species Triticum aestivum. Next base: position 388,239,471 of record NC_057798.1, on the reverse strand, counting down.
TCTCCTAGTTAAAATACCATAAAATAGATAAATCGGTCCATCTCCATAATGGAGAATGGAGATAAACCTATCTCCAACTTGTGGCTTGCGCACATTCATTTTTTCTCCAATTTGTTGCTTGTGCGCATTCATCACTTTGCTCCATTCTTTGATTTTGAGCCTTCCATCGTTTGAAGAAATTGAGTATGCACTGTGGTAAGCCTTTGAAGGAGTTGGTCATAAGCTAACCATATGCATATCACCTTTGATAAACATCAAGTCAGGCACAACCTCCTTTGGGAGCCTCTATTGAAAAATGTAATAGTAACATATATAGTTAGCAATGTAGTTTACTTAAGAATAATGTATGCAATGAAGTTACCATCATTAACAAAATCTTACCAGGTTTTTGGTAATGAAGTTACCATCAAACAATTTATGTACTAATGGCACGTATGTAGTATAATTTGGGCTGATAGAGTGATTGGTTTTAAAGGCCTCAACATCTTCTATGAATGAGACAAGATAACCTTTCTCATCACAATTAAGCTCGGAGTCATAGCTATAGTATGTGTTGTCTATGCTACCTCTTGAGCACTGTGTTGGATTTCCCCGAAGAGGAGAGGATGATGCAGTAAAGTAGCGTAAGTATTTCCCTCAGTTTTTGAGAACCAAAGTATCAATCTAGTAGGAGACCACGCACAAGTCCCTCGTACCTACACAAAACGATAGCAACTCGCAACCAACGCTTAGGGGTTGTCAATCCCTTCACGGTCACTTACGAGAGTGAGATCTGATAGAGATAATATTTTTGGTATTTTTGATAGATAGATGCAAAGTAAAAAGTAAAAGCAAAGTGAAAACAAAGCAAGTAAATAAAGTGATATAGATTGATATGATGAGAATAGACCCGGGGGCCATAGGTTTCACTAGCAGCTTCTCTCAAGAGCATAAGTATTCTACGGTGGGTGAACAAATTACTGTTGAGCAATTGACAGAATTGAGCATAGTTATGAGTATATCTAGGCAATGATCATGTATATAGGCATCACGTCCAAAACAAGTAGATCGAAACGATTCTGCATCTACTACTATTACTCCACTCATCGACCGCTATCCAGCATGCATCTAGAGTATTAAGTAAAAACAGAGTAATGCCGTAAGAAAGATGACATGATGTAGAGGGATAAATTCATGCAATATGATAAAAACCCCATCTTGTTATCCTCGATGGCAACAATACAATACGTGCCTTGCAACTCTTTTTGTCACTGAGTAAGGACACCGCAAGATTGAAACCAAAGCTAAGCACTTCTCCCATTGCAAGAACTACCAATCTAGTTGGCCAAACCAGAAAGATAATTCGAAGAGACTTGCAAAGATAACTCAATCATACATAAAAGAATTCAGAGAAGAATCAAATATTTTCCATAGATAATACTGGATCATAAACCCACAATTCATCGGTCTCAACAAACACACCGCAAAAAGAAGATTACATCGAATAGATCTCCATGAGAGAGGGGGAGAACATTGTATTGAGATCCAAAAAGAGAGAAGAAGCCATCTAGCTACTAGCTATGGACCCGAAGGTCTGAAGTAAACTACTCACACTTCATCGGAGGGGCTATGGTGATGATGTAGAAGCCCTCCGTGGTGGATGCCCCCTCCGGCGGAGATCCGGAACATGCCCCAAGATGGGATCTCGTGGATACAGAAGGTTGCGGTGGTGGAATTAGGTTTTTGGCTCCTTTTCTGATCGTTCGGGGGTACGTTGGTATATATAGGAGGAAGGAGTACGTCGGTGGAGCTCCGAGGGGCCCACGAGGTAGGGGGCGCGCCCAGGGGGCGCCCTCCACCCTCGTGACCTCCTCAGAGGCTTCTTGGAGTAGGGTCCAAGTCTCCTGGATCACGTTCGGTTGGAAAATCACGATCCCGAAGGTTTCATTCCGTTTGGACTCTGTTTCATATTCTGTTTCTTCGAAATACTGAAAAAGGCAAAAAAAACAGCAATTCTGGGCTGGGCCTCCGGTTAATAGGTTAGTCCCAAAAGTAATATAAAAGTGGAAAATAAAGCCCAATATAGTCCAAAACAGTAGATAAAGTAGCATGGAGCACTCAAAAATTATAGATATGTTGGAGACGTATCAGTCTACAACCTTCCTTGTATTTCTTGAATATAAGAAATAAGCTAACCATTATAATAAATAAGTTTAGTATCGACGAAGACCTAACATTTTTAAATTAACAATATAAATTACTGAACTTAACAAATTAGTTCGACAAACTCACATCTAGGCAATACTGGTGGCATATCCACATCCACCCAGATGTCGATATTATCGTCATCATCATCATCTTTGGGACGAATATCAAATCTTATTTGCATTCCCTCCTCAAATCCATATGCCTTGTAGAGAGCTTCCCAATTAGAGCAGCCAAAATGGGAGTGATTGACCGCAGTGCACAGCTTAACAAGAAACTCATAACCATGTTTAGTTCTTAAGTGAGCCCTCCTCATCTCCACATTCTCAAAGTCATCTAAACCAAAACCAAGCTTCTCCAATACATATGGTCTAGCATGGCATGGGATGTACTAATCGAATTGAAAAAAAAATCCAAAAATTACACGTTGAACAAAAGAAGCACAAGTGATGATATTAATTATTATGAAATACTTGTCGTTGCGTATAGTACAAACATCAAAGGTCTCTTCCAGCTTCACGATGAAAAACCTATCATTTTGCAGGTGAGGAAACCTGTTGCACAAACCCCGGTCATTGTAGCACTACCCGCACTCCGAGATCCCATCGTCATCAGACATCTCGTGTGTTCAAAATTCAAAAATTATAACTCAATGGCAAAACCCAAAATGGCGTTAAATGCTCTTTTCGGCATTTCCAACGCACTCGATATTTCCTAGCACAAGCCATGCCAAAATTCATGGAAAATCCGGCATGACCTTTTCTAAAAAAAGGACATATCAAGCGCGTGAAATTTGCCGGAACGGAAATTAATCAACACTCCAGAAAAACAAAGGCCACTCGGAGGTGGTTCCTTGTAAACATGGCCACTTGGGCAAGCACATATCCTATTTGAGCAACACTAGCTACATGCTTAATATCTACATCATATGAGCATTCAAACTTGATGGTCATTGCATTTCAATGGTTGAAAATATGAACAAAAACATTTCAAAATATCTTATATATAATCCTAACATAACTAAATTTTCCAATATAGGTCTCTCTCCCTAAACCAGTTCTATTAAGAAGTTACTAAATAAACTAGTTCTATTAACTACTTACTAAATAAACTAGTTCTATTAAAACATCGACATAGAGATTTGGCTGGTCTCACCTCGAGGTCGGAGGGGGTCGGTGACGGGGACGATGACACGGGGATGATGCAGGGGCTCCTTGATTTCTGCAAAAACAAAATATAAACAAAAACATTATTATCCTCATCTTAGGACTTAGTGAAACCCTATAAGCTATCAACTAAACCTTATTATGCTAATTCAAAAGAGCTACATTTACTAAAAATTTGTAAAACCTAGTTCTAACCCTACAGTCCTAACATCTATCCATCCATCCATCTATATATATATCCATCAATATAACCATCCATCCATCTATCCATCCATTTGTATATCTATGAAATATATCAAAACATCTACATCAGCATCTATTCAAAATGTTCTATACCTAAAACATCTACATCATCATCCACTATTACTATTTTTTACTAAACCGTAAAACTATGCCCTAAGTTCAAAATATAACAAGTACATGACATTTTCTCAAATTCTACCAACTAAAAAATTCCATTACTAAAATTTCTTATCAAAAGACCTAAAATTTCCTATTCTATTCAAAACACCTAAAATAGTCTAAAATTTTATTCTATTACAAAATCTACATTCTAAAATCTACATTTAAATTACCTACATTCTACAAGAACAGAGAGAAGGGAGGGAGGGAGGAAGGGTAGGAAGGAGAGAGGGAGGAGGGGGAGGAAGGAGGGAAGAGGCGGGAAGGAGGGGGGAGAGAGGAGGAGGGAGGTAGGAGGAGCTACCTCGATGGCGGTAACGGTGGGGGGCAACGACGACCGGAGGGGGGAGAGAGGAGGAGGGAGGTAGGAGGAGCTACCTCGATGGCGGTAACGGTGGGGGGCAACGACGACCGGATGGAGGAGGGAGCTAGGGAGGGGGCGACGGTAGCGGGAGGGAGGGGATGTAGGAGGGAGCTAGGGAGGGAGGGGCAATGACAGCAGCAACGGGCAGTAATGCGGCGGCGGCAGGCGACGGGGTGCGGGGAGAGTGAGTGGAGTGGAGAGAGGAGAGTGAGGGGCGGCCAGTTGGGGAAGATAGGATGGCTTTAGCAGTAGCGCGCTTTAGGATAATGCGCTACTACTAAACACCATAGTAGTAGCACCTTTTAGTCAAGATGCGATACTATTATTCCCGTAGCAGTAGCTCCTTTTGCGAAAACGCGCTACTGCTAAGTCTAAGCATGTAAAAATAAACATCAAAAATACACTGGTCATCAATGATATTTTTGTGTACAATCTGAACTATCAGTATGAGTCCTCGGCGGTTCAGGAACCGGAGAAGACTCGTATTGCAACCACAAATTCTACACATAGAGTTCAATCAAGACCAAGTGGTTGTGATAGTTTGGGAAGTAACATATTTAAGGTGCTAAACACCCTGTTCGCGGAGTGAGGCGGGACTAAACTTAGTTGCAAGGCTAGACTAAACTTAGCAGTAGCGAGCTTTGTCAAAAGGCGCTACTGCTAAGATTAATAGCAGTAGCGCGGTTAAAAATAAGGTGCTACTGCTATAACTAGCTTGGCGGCAAGGTCATGGCAATTATAGTTGTAGCGCTGTTTACTACTGACGTGCTACTGCTATGTTGATTTCAGCAGTGCGTTTTGTTGACATGCGCTACTGCTAAGTAGCAGTAGCGCCTTATTTTAAAGCGCGCTGCTAGTAATATTTTGTGTATAAGGTTTTCCCTAGTAGTGAGGTGAAGGGGAGATTCATCTGGAAAATGCTTTAAGGTGTACGCATCTATGGAGAAAGGAGTACATCAAGCTTCCAAACTGGACTCCTCATCCTCCTCCGCATTAGGGCACTCCGCCTCCTCCTCCTCCTCCTCCGGTGAGTGATCAGGGCACTCAGCCTCCTCCGCCACCTCCTCCAGCGCGTGAGGTCAATCCTCCTCCTCCAGCGTGTCGGAGCACTCCGCCTCCTTTGGCATGTTAGCGGACTCCGTCGTGTCAGCAACGGCGGAAGAGAGACGCCGCCGCTCCGACGGCTAGCAATACAAGAGGCGGGAAGAAATACATATTTGGTCCAAGCTTGAAGCCTCTTCCAAAGTTACCATATGAGAGGACCGACAAGGAAACCGAAGACATCGTGGCAGCTGAAGTGGAGGCCCATTTTGAACGGAAACCTCCACCTCCGAAGGAAATGGTAGATCCGGTGAAAGCAAAGTGCACTCTAGATGCCCTGAAGCGACCACCACCGCCTCCGCCGGATTCCAACTATGTCCATTGTATTAAAAATACATATGAAGATGCGTGTTGGTCGGGAAGTACTTCCAGTGATGCAAGATTAGCACACCAAAGAAGTGGGAAAACAATTCCCCAGCTCGGCGAACAGGCGAAGCAATCGTGCCCCCCGCTCAAGGTGTCTAGCGATATCATCGCTAATCATCTGGGGCTATTGCCCGGTACCAATCTTGGTGATTACCTGAGCGATGATGTAGAGTTTGATATGTTAGAGGCAGTAGAGATCTTCATATACGAGTACGGTAAGCCTCTTGTCAAACCTGATCATCCTCCTCTAACAACGATGATGCGAAGATTGCATGAATGTTACATGGATACCTGCAGGACGTCTGGGAAGGATAGTATGATGGTGAGAATTAAAGATGAGCACGGCCTCATTGGAGTTGAGTTGCTGCCTGTTGAATTTGTGGTGTTATTTCAGTTATTCAATCAAGACGCCCTCGACAAACAACTCATGACTTGCTACTCTCTGTAAGTATTACTTATGTAATTAAGTCTCTATAGCTCAGCTCTTTCATTACATGTATATATAATTATCCTCACTATATTATGCAGATTGAAGATCATCGAATGCAAAAAAGTACAAATCTATGACATTGGGTTCATTAACCCAAATACCATAAATGAATGGTCGTCTAAAAAGAGAGTCAAAGATACTGAGGACAACTTGCTACAATCGTTACTTCGACATCAAAACAAAGGGAAAAATACTCTTTCCTTACAACTTGAAGTGAGTGTTACTGTCTTGTGCATATTCGGTTTCACTTACTCGAGGTCATAGTAATGTAATTGATGAGTTATGCATGCGCAGTTTCCAGTTTATTCTGCTAGAGATTAAGCTTGACCGGGGAGTAGTAACTGTCTTAGACTCAAGACGTAAAGATTCCCAGGAGTATGCGGACATGACTACAATGCTCCAGAAGTAAGTTCAATCAATCATTATCGCACCATATCGGCAACCTTCGTTCATTTCCTGATATCAAGTAATCATTTCCTTTGCCTGGCAGGGTTTGGAAACAGTTCAACGGAATGGTTCCAGGTCTGCAGAAGGAGCTGCGATTTACAAACCCCAAAGTAAGTAGTACTAGCTAGTTCCGCGCATCTCTCATTGATTCTTGTTTCATCAATACCATTATCATGCTTCATTATCAGTTTGATTGAACTCTATTCTCGTAAAGTGCTTGTGGCAGGAAGGCAGGAATAATTTATGTGGATACTATGTTTGCGAGTTCATCCGCCACTTGACCTCTGAGCGGGGCTACTCTGACAAACAATATGAAGTACGTAAACAATATCCACAATTTTGTTTTATTACCATCAATTGTGTTGGGTTTCATTCATATATATGTATTGACCCCCTTCTTTAAATTAGTTGTGGCAGATGTAGGATGAACTCCTACCACATGATCGCATATGAGCAATTCAAGAGGAATTGGCGGGATTCTTTCTTGACCACGTCATACATAAAGACGGAGAATGCCATGAGGAAGTTGAAATTGATTTTAGATGTTCAGGATTGTAAGAGATGTTATATTGTATATATGTAGTAGCATCAGATAGACATATACGAAAACTTGTTGTTCGACCAATCTCGGAGAAAGAGAGGTCACTTCTCTCTATATATGTTCATGGTGATCTTGTGTAATTAATGGTTCCTTCATTTGCTTACTAGCTAGCGTGCCGAGTTCTCTCTATACGTATAGTAGCTAGCGTCGACCAAGCACAGAGGAAGAGAGGTCACTTCTCTCTATTAGCAAGCTAACACAATATGAAACCCCTAAATTAACCCTCCAAAACTCCTAACCCCCCCCCCCCTTCAAACAAAACCAAAAAAATAGCGTGTATGACCTGCTGACGCGTGGCTGCCTTTTGGTCCCGTTTGGTGTTACCAACTGGGACTAAAGGTCCTCCTGCCTGGGTGCCCCGCAGCGGCCATGTGGAGCTCCTTCTATCCCGGTTCGTAAGAAAACAGGGATTAAAGTTTTGGGCTTTAGTCCCATTTGATTTGTCCCAGTTCCAGAACCGGGACTAAAGGCCCTCTGGAACCGGGACTAGTACCCTGTTTTCTACTAGTGCTAGGTTACAAATATGGTCGGTTGTCCGCGCGCCTTCTATAGAGCAACCCCTGAAGTACACGCCAAGTCTTCGGAGGTGTCCATCTTGATTATGATGAGGTTCATAGCTTCGGTAGTCCTTCCTTCTAGTGATCAACAGGCCATGAGTCTGGCCCATGGACTATCGACCATATAGGTTTGTACCCTTTAGTCTAGCACACCGCCAGTTGCTCCTGAACTAGTCTTCAAAGCCGAAGACTGTGGCTCCATCCTTGGACTAGTATCTTCGGCTTGGTAGGCGAGTTCCTTCTTTATCAGCTCATGTTTGAATCCGAAGTCTGTCACAATTCATTGGGTCTACTTTTACAGTAGACTTTACCGACCATATGTTAATAAAACCTTATCCTCAGATAGAAAGCACAAGCCCCTTTTATAAAGGTATTTACCCACATCCGAGATCCTGTGTTAACTTGGCCTCAAGGACTTACCACGTAGGTATAACCAGTGAGTGGGTTCAAACCCCTGATAGCTTTTATCGAACTGTCATCACCTATCGTGGGATGGAATGAGTTATCACAAAAATGTTCCTGGGCCTGAGGCCGCCTCATTGGTGTGTCTCGTTAATGCAGAGATTGTGCCTCGGTTTTAAGGGATATCATCAACAAATTGATTTAATTGATGCGCATCTAATAGAACGAAGGGTTGGAAATTGACGATTCACATAGCGTAACAAGTGGACTCTTGGTCTTTTACTGACCTATAAAAGTGAAGGGTAGTAAATCATTTTCCTCCATGCTTCCATCTCCTGGTCCACCTCCAAAAGCTTACAGAGCTCCTGTGCTCCTAGATCCATCTCTAAGCCTCCAACCTCCTCCCGCATTCCCCCTCCAGCGATGGCCGGATAGGGGAAAAGAGGCCGCCACCACGGCATCTGATGCTGAAGTGAAAGGGAAGTGAGTGCCTTTGAATGTGACGACGGGCACCATCAAGGAGCTTCAGTCTGTGGGTTACATACCCGTAGCTGGCCGCACTATTCCTTCTCCCAAGGGAGGGGAGGGGGTGGCCTTCATTCCCTACCTCATCCGACGACTAGGGTTTCGCCTCCATCCATTCGTGAGGGGGATGTTGTTCTTCTACAAGTTTGCTACTTGTAAACTGCATTGGGATTTTCCCCGAAGAGGAGGGGTGAAGTAGTACATTATAGATAAATATTTCCCTCGGTGAGGGCCAAGGTTATCGAACCAATAGGAGAACCACGCAAATTCCCTTCTTTAGCTCCTACACACAAAAGCAAATACTTGCACCCAACACGGGCAAGAGGGTTGTCAATCCCCTTGAACTTGTTACTTGCAAGGATTCTGATAGTGATAGATAGATAAAAAGAAAAGTAAATAAATTGCAGCAAGGAATTTTTGGTTTTTATAATATGATAAAAGTAGACCCGGGGGCCATAGTTTCACTAGAGGCTTCTCTCTCAAACACGTAGCATACAGTGGGTAAACAAATTACTATTGGGAAATTGATAGAAAAGCGCATAGTTATGACAATATTCATGGTAATGATCACATATAGGCATCACGTCCATGACAAGTAGACTGACTCATGCCTCCATCTACTGCTATTACTTCACCAATCAACCACTATTTAGCATGCATCTATGGTATTAAATTCATGACAAACAACATAACGCTTTAAGCAAGATGACATGATGTAGACAAAGTTAACTCAAGCAATATGAATGAACCCCGTCATTTTATCCTTAGTAGCAACAATACAATACGTGCTTTGCTACACCCTCTGCAATGAGGTGAGGACACAAGATTGAACCCACTACAGAGCACCTCTCCCACTGAAGATAAATCAATCTAGTTGGCTAACCCAAATGGATAGATCGGAGATAAACACAAAGCTCTCATAATCATGCATAATAAAGTTCAGAAAAGACTCAATTAATTTCAATGAATAATATGATTATAAACCCACAATTCATCGGATCCCAACAAACACACTATAAAAGAAGATTACATCGGACAAAACTCCAAGAAGATTGAGGAGAATATTGTATTGAAGAACAAATAGAGAGAAGAAACCATCTAGCTACGGACCCGTGGATTTGTGGTAAACTACTCATGCATCATGGAAAGGCAGCAAGAATGATGAAGAAGCCCTCTGTGATTGATTCCCCCTCCGGCAGAGTACCGAAAAAGGCCTCCAGATGGGATCGCGGAAGAACAAAAGCTTGTGGCAGCGGAAAAAGTGTTTTAGGTGGCTCTCTCGGGGTTTCCCAATATTTTAGAATTTATAGAAGTGGGATTAGGTCAGACAAAGGCAGATGGGGCCCACAAGGTAACAGGGCGCGCCATGTTGCCTTGCTGTCTTGATACGTCTCTAACATATCTATTGTTTTTTATTATTCTATGCTATTATATAATCAATCTTGGATGTTTTATATGCATTTATATGCTATTTTATCATTTTTTGGGACTAACCTATTAACCTAGTGCCCAGTGCCAGTTGTTGTTTTTGGCTTTTCAAAAAATCAATATCAAACGAAGTCCAAATGGAAAAAAAATTGGATTATTTTTTTGGACCAGAAGGGACCCAAGAAGCTTCGGGCGGAGACTAAATGAGATATGAGAGGGACACAAGCTCGAGGGGTGAGACATAGGGAGGTAGGCGAGCCCCTAGGCTTGTGGGCCCCATGCAGATCCATTTGACCTAATTGCACTTCTATAAATTCAGAAATATTCCCAAACCAACAGAGAGCCACCCGAAACACTTTTCCGCCGCCGCAAGCTTCTGTTCTTCCGCGATCCCATGGAGGCCTTTTCTGGTACTCTGCCGGAAAGGGAATCGATCATGGAAGAATTTTACATCATCCTTGTTGCCTTTTGATGATGCGTGAGTAGTTCACCACAGATCTACGGGTCCATAGTTAGTAGCTAGATGGCTTCTTCTCTCTCTTTGATCTTCAATACATTGTTCTCCTTGATGTTCTTGGAGTTCTGTTCGATGTAATTTTCTTCTGCAGTGTGTTTGTTGGGATCCAATGAATTTTGGGTTTATGATCAGAATATTCATTAGAAGTAATTGAGTCTTTTCTGAACTTTATTATGCATCATTGTTGTAGCTTTATATTTGTCTCTGATATATTCGTTTGGTTTGGCCATCTAGATTGGTTTATCTTCAGTGAGGGAGGTGTTTTGTGATGGGTTCAATCTTGCGGTGCTCTAAATTCAGTGACAGAAGGGGACAAGACACTTATTTTTATTGTTGCCATTAAGGGTAAAACAATGGGGTTTATTCATATCGATTGGGTTTACTTTGTCTACATCATGTCATCTTGCTTAAGGCGTTACTCCATTTTTTTCATGAACTTAGTACCATAGATGCAGATGCTGATAGACTTCGATCTACTTATCCCGGACATAATGCCTATATATTGATCATGCCATGAAGAATAATCATAACTGTGTGCTATTCTATCAATTTCCCAACAGTAATTTGTCTACCCACCGTTACTATGCTCGTGAGAGAGATGCCTCTAGTGAACGCTATGGCCCCCGGGTCCATTCACTTTATATTTACTAAAACCTTATGAATACTTGCTATAATTTATTTATCTTTATTTCCCTTTTTATTTTATATACCTACCACTATCAAATTTAATCTTTGCAATTTGTGAGAACAAGGAGATTGACAACCCTCTTGCTGTCGCTAGGTGCAAGCATTTGTTTTGTGTGTGTGTGTGTGTGTGCGCGCGCGCGCGCGCGTGTGCAGGTACCTCTTATATTGTTTGAGTTGTGTGTCCTATTGCTTCGATAAATCTTGGTTCTCAACTGAAGAAAATACTATCTGCTACTATACTACTTCATCCTTTCCTCTTCAGGGAAAGCCCAACACTATCACAATTAGCAACCGATGGGGATCCAGATGTCATGGCTGACCTATTGGGGACAGAGCCCCCCCCCCCAGGTTGGAGGATTCTGTCGGCGGTGAGCCCATGGACAATATCCTCTAATAGGGATATCTTGTCGCGCATGCTTAGGAGTCAAGCCGCCGGGGCGAGGTAAAAACTGACGACGGGGATTGCTCCTCCCTACTGGTAGAGTAAGTGGCACCCCTCCGGGGACCTTTTCCACCGATCGTAGTGGGTTCTTGCTCATTCTTGGGTTAATGATTGGCCTAAGAGGCGTCAGGAGCAGTTCTAGCCGCGTGCTCTCTGGGGATTTCATCGAGGTCGCGCATGAGGCCATCAACCAGCTGGGTGCCAGCCTGGCGGCCGAGATGGCCGACCTGGCGAGGGATCGACAGACCCTAGAGAATGCTTGGAAGAACTTGTACAACCATGTTGAGTGTGCTGAGAAGAGGAACATGACCACACATGAGGGGGCCTCCAATACTCTAGCGGAGGCCAAGGAAACCCCAGACATTGCGGCCGACGATGCCCAGACTACTCTTGGACAGTCAGAACATCGTTGGATGCTGCCAATGCCAGTGCAACCAAAGTCCAGCAGAGGGAAGAGGTGATCCTCGCCCATGAAGGGGTGCTCCAGCGGTGGGAGCACGACGTGGATGGTCGTGAGCAGGGCGTCGCCGGGCAACAAGCTGACGTTCTAGATCGTGAGGCGGAGGCGGACAAGACTTAGGCGGATCTTCACAATGAAGGATCCAGGCTTGAGTAGCCGCAGGAAGTGTTGGACACTCGAGAGGTTGGGATCAATCAGCGAGAGTAGGCTATCAAGGCCCGGGAAGCGCAGCACAAGCATAAGATCAATAATGCCAACCTCCAAGATGAGGGAGAAGCAAGCAAAGATGCTGGCCTTGAACAAGCAATTAGTCAAGGGGGCGCTCGTGAAGCGGAAGAAGGAGGCCCTGGCAGAATACCAGAGCAAGCTCTCCACTCATAAGGAGTGCTTTACAAAGAAACAGGCTGAGCTTTGGGCTGACTGCGATGAGCACAAAGCTCAATGCACCAAACTGAGAAGGCAGCTCGACCTACTGAAGAGTGCCATTATTGAGGCATAGTCTTTACCCGTGGTGAGTGAGAAAGTCTGGGAGGTCGCCCAGAAGGAACTCGCCGAATGCAAGGCTGAGCTGGAGCACCTCAAGGACCAACAAGCCCAGTTGATGGGCCTTTGTGAGAGGGAGAAGGATGATCTGCTCCGGCTTGGCAGGAAGTGGAAGATCAAGTGCAATATCTTCAAGGGCGTCTATCAATGCGCCTTTTCCATTGTTGGGGGCCTAGGCATAAATCTAGGGCCCCCATCCAACTTTCAGAAGGACAACATCGGCAGCTATGCTCTGATCTTCTAGGAACTCGTCACCAAGCTCGAGGAAGATTCATGGGATATGCACTGGACCATTCATAAGGAGTGTCGCGATTTGGTGGAGGACATTGGGGACCACGTCTCCACCAATATTCACATGCTCAACGCCAACTTCCCGTTCGAATATTTGCTGCAGCTGCCAGAGCTAGAAGACATGACAAAATCTGTCTGACATGCCGTCGCGGACTATATTGTGGCACTGATATACTTATATGAGCGCATGACTGACAAAGACAACGAGCCTTCCCAGGTCTCTTTTCCCGTTGGGAGCTCTTCCGGCGAGTATGCGGACTCCGAAACCGCGGACACGGGTGCCTCATGATGTTGTATTGCATCATGGCTTGCCTGGCACAGGATGCCGTCTTAGTAGTCTTGGAACTTATCGGGCGTGTGGCGCCACCAATTTTAAGTTTGTATGAACATGGTTGATGTTGTACTTTCGTAATATTTAACCTTAATTTCTGCCGAGGAGCTTCTCCCATCTTTTTTCCTTTGTGGCTTCGAGAGCCCCACGTAGCCTGGGGACTAGACCCCCGGGCCTTGGGATGCCAACATAAGTGTTGGGGAAAACTTTGGAACATGCTTGACGGGTGCCATGTTGTAGGGGGGCTAGCCCCCAGGCCTAGGAACAACTTGGCTTCCTTCTGCACTGTCGTCATGTGCTCTGCTCCTCGGAGGCCAAATGCAATGTAGTGGGCCCATCTTTGGCACGGGAGGTCCTTTGTTGCCTTCCTGCCAAGGCCACGCACCCTGCCTCTATTGGGCCGATGGTGCAGGTGTAGCCCTGGGGCCCATATTCTATGCGGGGTCGATGAGGGAGTCCAACAGGACATGCAACCCATGGTCTCAAGAGGCCCGACACATGGCGTGATGTGCCCCAAGGTGGGAAACGCACCCACATTGTTCCATCACTTCATATTTAAGGTTGTAATTATGCCACTGTTAAAAACGTAGGTGGCTCCTTGGCTCCCGCGCTACGGCTCTTCGATGAGTGGTGGAAGTGGAGCGACGCACAGTAAATGGACGTTGTGGCCGCTCCATCTCCCAGCAAATAGTAGTATGGTGATAGTGGTGTAGCAAATAGTGAAGTGAATTCCGATAGTATAATGAAGTAACACAGGCCATGAGTGAAAGTTGTTGAAATCGATAGGACTAAGGTATTCCCGAGGAGTTTGGATTCCCCACTAGTGTGCGCATAATGACCAATGCCTAAGCATAATGCTATGTCGGATTCCTAAGCCACTTTGTATGTTTCTATTTGTGGGAGGTGTACATGTGCATAACATCCCCATCACATACACCACCACTGTTCTTCCCCGCTCTGGCTATCGAATGATGATTAAGGGGAAAAATGTCCCCGTGGACGCAGCCTACAAGCGGTCTCCGTTTATCCCTTGCCGCAACAATCTGGGATGAAGGGCGATAGCCATGTCACTTACCTTCCTCCGCAACCATTCGGTTCGCCAACAGTAATAACCTTCCATCCAAAGTTGGCATATGTTGGATGGTCAACTTCACCCAACATCAAGAAGACTATTAACATAACATACAAAGAGGATGTCCCCCGAGAACCATGGAAATTACTAGCACATAAGGGCACACACGAGATGAGATGAATTATGATGAACATGATGATCTCACACTAGTAACAAAAGATTGAATCTAATCCAGCTATTTATTACAAATGGGTGGGGATGAGAAGATGGTGATAGTGGTGGTGATGATGAAGCCCTCTTGATGCATCGTTGAGGCGACAGATTCCTTGGATCAATTCCCCCTCTGAATGCCCTTCGGAGGCTAGGGTTTTGCCTTCTGGATGTGTCTCTGGCGGCTCTCTTGATCCGCTCCCTGATCCAACTTATAGGGTGGAAGTAGTTGACTAGGAGACTGCATTGGCAGGTCATACGACCGCACATATGAGCGCATATGCTAGGACTTCTTTCACTCTAGATCAGTCATAGAGCCTCCTTCTTCCTCCATTTTCTTATTATTTTTATGGTAGCTAATTATCACATTGAATGGCATGATTCCCCCATACTTTATTGAGATTCCTTCCATAAAACTTTATTTTCTCCAAAATATAAAACCGGCAAAAAGCAACAAATGAATGCAGTAAAATTCCACATGCCCTACTGTGTAGGCACATAATAACTATCAAAATTAACCTACTGTGTAGGCACAAATTTTGGCATCTGAGGAAATTGAGGCGTTCTGTGAGCATCTCTAGATCTCTTGTGGTGGTGTGTTGGTTTTCATACTCTTCTTCATCAAAATTCTCATAGTATGATAGAATTTCACCTTCTTCATCCTGGGAAAACTGAGATCAGCTTGTTCTTTTTCTTTCTCTAGTCATTCTTTGTGAACAATCAATAATTTTATGACTTCGGCAGAATGGAGACTTTCATAGTCAGGTCTCTCTTTGCTAGTAAGAACTAGAAAGTCAAAGGAATTGTTGAGTGACTGAAGTAGCTTTTCAACAACATCGTGATCAGAAATATCTTTGTCTCCACATTGACGAAGCCACTCAACAATACTGCTCAGTTAATCAATAATTTACATGACACTTTCATTTCAAAAACTTCAAAAGTGATTGAACACGGCTCGAAGCATACCAGTGTGAGCATCTCTCCGACACTAAAACTCTTCATAGACATATATACCATCCCATATTTCTTTCATAGTCTCAAGTCTTCTGCACCGAATGAATTAACTCTTGGAGAGATAAGTGCATATGACATCCTTAGCTTTAGCTTTCAGTTGAATGATTGTATTCTCATCGGGTGTGGGAGAATCAGGGATCTGCACTGTATAGCCATTTTGCACAATCTGCCAGGTATCATCATTTATAGCTTTTCACATGAATCTTCATCTATTGTTTCCACAATGGGTACTTATTTCCATTGAAGATAGGAAACCTCTCAGAGTGCCCGAAATGTCCTACAAGCGACATACACAAAACTCTGATACCAATTGTAGGATTGAGGGTATAATGACCAGAGGGGGTAAATGGGAGATTTAAAATTTCGTTCAAACTTAACTACCCTGATAGAGCACAACAAAAATTAAACTAAGGCATGAACACTAAAACATAACTAAGATAAACAGTCGAAGATAAAATGGAAGAACTAGATATACTAAGCAACACTTTCAATGAAAGAGATGATAATCTTTCTGGTGTAGTGGCACAATACCTTCAGAATGATGATGGTGACACAAAAGAACACAAGCCAAACAACATGAATGAAAGGAAACACACGAAATAGATCATGAGACACAAACACACTACTGAGAGATGTTCATTAGGGTGAGACAAAGCTGAACAACTAGATAGCACCAGTTGAACAACAAGCGAGCATATAAGCAAACTACCTTAAGAACAACAGACATGCACTTCAGAAAAAAAGACACATCCGTGACATTTTGGCCCGAACGAATTTTTTTCTATCATGGTTATGACACTTCTATGATGATAATTGTGACAAAACCACGTATCATCATAGATGTGGTGGGCACCTACTTCTGTGACGAAAAATCATGATAGAAAGTGAGCTTTTCATCCTGGGCGTGCCGGGGACACACATGCATGACATTTTTTGGGCCATCCATGACGGAAAAAATGCTGGTAGAAGCGAGGGCGAGGAAAATATCAGGGAGTTCCTGATTACGGTGGGTGGCCGGGGTTGAGCGATGCACTATGGTTTGCGTGTTTCTCTCGTGTACGCGTGTGTGTGCGCGAGGCGTTGTCTAACTGAACCTTGCCCGAGTGATCGCACTAGCTACGTTACTGAACCCGAGCGATCGATCCCTTGGCTGTTAACTGAACCCAAGCGATTCCTTCGCTCCAAACTGAACCCGGGTGATTCCACCACTGCTGCTGGTAACTGCAACCGACTGAACCTGCCTCTTGATGAATAGTGGTTGTTGTTGGGGGTTGGATAAACAACACCTGGTGGGGGTTAAGATGAACAGGACCTCGTGGTAGTTGGCCATTGTCGCTGGATGAACAGGACCCCGAGGAGGCCGCCACACCCGAGCCGTTTGCAGAGTGGATGAACAGGACCCCGTGGAGGGCTGGTTGAACAGTAGCCGGTGGAGGCTGCATGAATAGTAGCTGGTGTAGGAAGGAGGAAGATGCGATGTATGAACAGTAGCAGGTGGAGGCTGGAGGAAGTCAACGGTGGATGAATTGTAGCCCATGGAGGCTTGAGCGAGGCAGTAGACTGTGGATGAACAGTAGCCCGTGGACTCCTGTTTTGCGGTATGCCACACCCCTCACAATGAACAGGACCCTGTTTCAAGAGTAGGCGCTCCAACAGATGTTCGTTTCCTCCGTTTTGCGGTACGCTACACCCCTCCCAATCAATATGACCCTATTTTGACCGTAGGAGCTCAAATAAAAGTCCATTTCCTCCATTTTGCGGTACGCCAGACCTCTCCCGATGAATAGGATCCCGTTTCAACCATAGCCGGTCGAACAGAAGGCCGTTTCCTCCATACTATGGTACGCCAGACCCCGTTTCGGCTGTTCCGTCCAAGTCGATTGAACAGGACGCATTGCAACCTAGTCTATTGCCTCCCGATGAACAAGACATTGTTTCTCCGTTCCGACCCAGCCGGCTGCCTGCCTGATAAACATCATGTCATCGTTGTGTGCGTTCGAGACCACGCCCGCATGTACGTACGTGGTCGTCTTTTTTGCAGCGTGGCAGTCGTATGTGTACACGATTTAGACGGGATTGCCTTAATAGCTAACCCTCCTTACTGGGCCACTATTCATCATGGCAGAAAGACCGATGGACCAGTTTGTACATACACGTTTGCGACCAGAATGACAATGCTACGTATGCTTCGACCGGGAGGGTCCCAACTATCAGGGAGATAAGGAGGCACTCCCTTGCATGTGGAGATATTGATAGTGGGTCTGAGCTGTCAGGTGGGGGATTAATTTTTTTGTGCGTAATAAGGAGGCACTTCTTTGCATGCGAAGATGTAGCTGGTGGGTCCAGCTGTCAGCCTCACCGCATATAGTACTCTTTCGATGGTTGTCGTTCGTCGTCCATGCCGTGCGGATAACACCCAGGCGGTGGACGGTGGTGAGGCAGGGAACGACCCGAAGCCTAGGAACATGCGAAGGGTAGTACGAGGGTTGATTGGTTCGGCTCCGGTGTGAGGCTGCCATCGCCATAGCATAACATGGGCTGTGGGTGAGTAGAGGGATGGCCTGGCCAGCGGTGGGAGTAGGATGGGGCGGTGAGGCCTACGCGGCAGCACAACCGGCCACTAGAGGCAGGAGCACGCGGTGGTTTGGATGGACGGAGTAAGAAAATCAGAGGTTGAAGAAGCAGGACGACCGTTGGATGTTAATAATCCAACGGTTAGTAATGATAGAAAAGTTTGTTGACCAAGTTGACAAAGCCCTGCGTACACGTCAACTTAGTAGGGCCACAAGTTAGCCTCCAAATCTGGTGGGCCCCAGTTGTCATGGGGAGCAATCATTATTTTTGCTTAATAAGGAGGCACTTCCTTCTGTGCAAAGGTATAGCTGGTGGGTCCTAGTTGTCATGGGGAGGATTCACTTTTTTGGCGTAATAAGGAGGTACTTGCTTGTGTGCAGCCATGGACCATGTGGGTCCCTACTTCAGCCTCTCCATGTACATCCCTCTTCTGATGTTGTTGTTTGTTCATAATGTTTACCACGCCATGCCGAGAACACCAACGCGGTGGACGACGGCGAGACCCAGGAAGGGAATGACCTGGAGGCGGCGAAGCCAACAATAGTGTACGGATGTGGGCGAGTAGAGGGATGGCCTGGCCAGCGTGGTAGTAGGGGCGGTGAGGCCTGCGCGGCAGCACAGTCGGCTATGAGAGGCGGGAGCAGGCTGCCCCGTCGGCGCTGGATTTGGCGGCTGGAGCAAGAAGATTAGAGATTGAAGCACGACGGTCGTTGGATTGACATCCAATGGTCACTTCCACTAGAATCATTTGTTGACTAATACTATATAATAAGTAAAAAAATCTTGCATACACATCAACTTAATAGGCCCACAAGTCAGCCAATTTTCTTTTCTTAATAATTTACAGCTCATTTGCAACTTCTTATCCAATTTACTGCAGTCCATTTTCTTTTTTTGGCCAGGGCCAAGGTTAAAAATTTAAATGAAATTTCGCATAATTTGGTGGGGTCCAAACTATTTTAATTACTAAAAAGTCAATCCAGATTTAAATTACTTTGATGATATATTTAAACTATGTTAAAGCTCAATGAAATTGGAATCTGAAAATGTGAAAAAATTCAGAAATTTGAAAGTAATTGCCAATTTGTCATGTGTGTTTTATATTTACAGCTCATTTCATATTACTTTTAAGATTTGCAGCCATCTTGAAAGAGTTGTATCCCAGCAGGGTGGGGAAAAATCAGTAGGCCTGGGTTGGGTATGCCTGGATTGGGTATTCTTTAGAAAAAATAAACTGGTCTAGCCATTTTCACATAGAAAAAATAGCTGGGCTGGTCATGTGGTGGACGTAAATTAGAAGCCTGGGCTAGAAGGGCCACAACCCATTTGAAACCCTACCCCGTCTTAACAATAATAATAAAATACTGCTCGAACAGCTACGTCCCAGGTATTAGCCGCTCTTGTGTTGTTCTCTTGTCTATTGACTATATGATGACAATGTCGTGGGTCCCAGATGTCAGCAAACCACTAGGAGGAAGCATTTTCTTTTTCTATACACTGACAATGGAGCATATAACAAAAATCTGAGGAACTTGCTTGCATACTGCCATGGAGATGGTAGGTCCCTACTGTCATCCTCTCTATGTACAGTCCTCTCCCGATTCCCCTCGTTTATTGACCATGTTGACAACACAAGAGCACGGCGCCGCAGCGAGTGCACGAAAGCACGCGGAGGACGACGGCGAGGCCTCGGACGGGAACAAATAGGAGGCGAAGAAGATGCGGCGGTGAAGTCGCGGGAGAAGGGGAGTACAAGGGTTGACTCTTTCAGGTGCACGGTGGGCTGAAGTTGGCATTAACGATTTAGGAGACCATGGGGTGGCGATGCATGCGCTGAGGCGCAGCCAGCCGTGGGAGGCGGGAGCAGGCGGCCCCGCTGGCGCTGGTTTGGTTTTGGCGGCTGGAGGAAGACGAGACTGAAGAAACACGACGGACTATAAAAGCAGCAGGAGTACTTAACAACCTTAACTGAAACCAGCAGGGGCACTTAACAACCATAGCTGAAAGCAATATGAGTACTTATACAGGTTTAACCATACAAAGCACACCTCGAATAGTGCTACTTTGCCTACAGTTAACCAAGGGTGTTGCCACCAAGCCCCAGGACAAGGCCCGAGCGCCACCCCGCGCATCCACAACCTTCTGAAAGCGGCTTCATCTTGCAATGTGGTCAATAAACATGATATTTGCTTTAGAGCCATGGAAAAGCATGGTCATAACCTTCTGTCCTATTCTCCAAGATGGACGGGCCTTCATTATTTGAGACCACCCATGAATAAGTATCTTTTCACCTCTAAGGGAAATGTAGTAGGTCGACATAAACATCATGTTGTGACCAAGCGGAAGTTTGACCCGACCATGGTCAAGCATCTGTATAGGAACAATAAAACTGGACAATTTCTGTTTCAAGAAGATCACAACTGTAAAACTATGTATAAGTAAGAGTTTATGAACAACATATATAACGGAAAACAGCTCATACCATAAGTTTCTTGACACAGTTGGACCTGTTCAATGAGTGCATCAGTCACACATATCCCACGTGGCCTTCCGCCATTGAAACGCCCCACAAGGACCTCAAGATGATCAATAAAGTGTAGGAACTGGTGGATGTCATCCTAGTCAACTTCAGTGTGATTAGTAACAGTCGAGTTCTTATCAAATAACATATGAGTAGTCTCCTAAACTTTGTAATAACCTACACGTGCCACCAATTATAAGAAATTAGTTAGAAGTAGCATCTTCGTGAGAGAAGGGAATCACGAATTCTTGCTACTTCTAAATTCAAATCGTGATTAGTTAGACAGAATTGGTGGACTAAGAAGTAATCGAGGCAACATGCAAGAACCAAATACAAAACTAACATGGATGAACTACTGGAACGATGTCAGGGTGGAAGGTCACGGTGAAGATGAGACCAAGTTCCGCTCTTTCCATCAACATTCGTGTGCCAACTTTCAGTCTGTAACACTTGAGTAAGTTTATCCAAGTTCGGCCATAAAAAACAGCGATCTTCTTGGTTCATGAACCCAACTGGGAACTTATATCCATGGAGTGTCATTAATGTGACCATTAAACTGGTGTATTCAGTTATGGCAAGGCCGACCATCTTGAGTACATGTGTTCTGGCGGAGCAAGGGATGCAATGTACGAAAAATAATATGAGAACACAATTTATTCGCTATCCAAATCCTAGAAATAATTTCCTCTTTCATTTAGTGTTGACCATGGTACTAGTACTTTTTATCCAAATATACCAATCCAAATTTCCAAATTAGTCGACAAAATGTTCAAAAACCCATACCCTCCCAGATAGAAAAGAGGATTCTAGAAACATACTATGCGCATTTTAAAATCCTGTGTTAGGATGAGAAGGAACAAGTGTGGCGTCTCGCCAAGGGCACAGAAACCTATAGGGTCCTCGCACTCTTGGCACTACAAATGAAACACACTAGATTCTGTAGGAAGAAAAATGCATTAACGGCGGCGGCTGCCATCCTAGGATTACCAGCGACCAAGGGACTAGGCTTTATCGGGGATGGATGATGAATTCATACCTCCATGAGAAAACCCTAAGCAATTGCCAGGAGAAGGTTTTCTCTAACAAGCAGATGAGGGAGAAGGGGATTCAGGCCCAGTGAAATATTGTTGCTTTGCCCGTCCAGCTTACTGCGACTGCTAGAAAGGTGGGGGTTTTGTGATTTGATGGATCATTGGGCATTACTGTGGCGCTACGACCAGGGTGAGTCTATGCAGTTGTGCACTCTGATTTGGTGCATGGTACGTGGACCCCGTTGTCGGATGCCCCGCATATCAGCGAAAGGAAGTAGAAAGGTAGGAGTAACTAGTCACACATAAATATATTTTTGATAGAGAGATACTCCCTCTATAAAGAAATATAAAAATCTTTTATATCACAACTTTATACATAAGAAAAATCCAGGGGAATATATATAACATAATATGGGGTTCAGATGAGAATAAAATACTCAGATAGGCTGACGGGTCTGGACTTTGGGCCATTGGCCGGTGGGCCTGCATGTTTGGGGGGCCATGTGTTCTAACTCAGCGCATTTCATCCAGTAAATATTTGGGCGCTGGTTTTAAATGTTGTCGCAAGGCGAATACAGAAATTAAATAAAGCATGGCTACTGTTAGAATGAAATTGAACAACAGTTCCTAACCAACAATCAGAGTTGCATTTCTTTCACGATATCCTACGTGATAAATAATACTGTCATACTACTTATACACACATGACACTTCTTTCACACACTCGAAGGATACATCAGTTCGGCAGTTGCGTGCTGCTACTGAAGAATTTCAAAGTTGATTAGTACCAACTCTCCTTGCCGAGAAAGTTTGATTTTGACATCATCCCCAACCGCAAGATTTGATATATTTTAGCATCAATCATCATGTGACCATCCTTTGTACTTACGGTATATTGAGCATGTTCATTCACACCAGGATGCGCATGGTAAGAGAAACTTGTCCACGGTCACTCGAATTATTGAACGACTCCCTCGTTGCTCTAGGAATTCTCTGTTTGCAAACAAGAAGACACACACAAACAGTTAGGTCAACATAGGGAATCATGTGAAACAACATGGAAACAAAAAAGAACGAAGCACTTCGGCTGCCAATGCCTACCAAGAAGGTAGATATGTCGGTTTTTGTAAGGACTTTGGTATATGCAGTGCGAACTGCAGCCCAGTCTGTTGCCAGTGCAAGTGCTGGTTCCGTTGCCGCTGCACGCGCCAGAGAAGATGCAAGTGCAACTTCAAGTGTTCATGCAGCTGTCGGAGCCATTGCTGGTGCCCATTGCAATGCGACTGGTAGTGCCACTGCTGCTGCCAGAGATGGTGCTCCTTGTGGAGCTGGTGCCTGTGTCGGAGCAGGTGCCTGTGTTGGTGCCCGATCCTCTGGTAGATCAGCCCGATCCACTAATGCGGTCGATGCCCAATCCTCTGGTGGATCAGACTGAGCTATTGTCGTTGTCAGTGCTAGAGCCAGTGTCGTCGGTGCAGGTGCCGGTGCTTGATCCGATACTGAAGGTGGTACTGATGTGTGAGACAGCAACGGCCGTCTTTGGTCTGCCATGATTTCATACTTCAGCTTTCTAACTTCGCTAGGCTCCATGACCTGGATCCAGTCTTTTTCTTCACTTCTTTTAAACGCGAGTAGGACTAATTGTGGCGTGTTTGTTAAAGCAAACTATAGTTCATCATAGGGCTTCAGATTGTACTCAGACAATAGACTGATCGAATTGTGTCTAGTAATATAAGTGATGAACAGTGCCTTTGTTACTGAGACGTCATAAGAAGTGAAACCTGCTAAAATAACCATCATAGAGCAAACCAAACCGTTTATTCTGTAACGAATGTGACATGGCAAAACCTGCATCGTAAAATTGCAGCAAAAGTAAGAAAACATGATAGTAAATCAATAAGATTTACTTGATGTTACACGAGTGAATCCTTACCAGGATACAACTATGTTCAAGTTCTAAATTGAAGGTTGATCATCCAATTACGGGTGGCATGCAAGGCCCCCACTTACTCCCATAAGCAGGATAGTCCAAAGGTCATGACAACTCGTTTGGAGGGAACATCCATGGGACTAAAAATCCGGGTGGGTGCGATAAACCCCGCAATGCATACATATATTGGAGTATAACCATAATTGATAAACCGTCCTCACAAAAAAGATGATCTGGATACTTCAAAATATACAGATTGAATTGGGTGGACAAACATTAACATAGACTGTTCTCAGGACTCACGACACAACAAAAGCGGTAGTACTAAACAATACAGGGGTCACACACACAAATCAAGTACTGAACAATACTACTTACTACAGACAAGCAAAGTTGCACTAATTAAACTCTGCGGACTATTTCTTGCCACCGACCTACGGGATGTACCCCACATAACTGACTAGGCCATGGACTTCGTGAGAGATGTATATCGGCACCTTCGTCATCTCGTCAACCTTGGAGAACCTAACAGAGTGGTCTTTCCACTCATAAACATGAAGATGAAGAAAGTTCACATCAGGTTTGTTGGGAAGCTTTACAAGAACCACACCCTTCATAATCGAAGGAACAACTAGGAAGTTGTTGTGGTGAAGTACACCCTCGAGAACATGCCTTACAAAAATTCTACAGGAAAACACTTGCTCATGACACGTGGCGACAAGGACACAACAGTTGGATAGTTTAGTAGCAGAACGCATCCTCAGGTCTTCCATTTCACACGACATGACTTTGAGAAGTTCATATCCATCGTCGACCTAGTTCTAATTCAAACAGAAACTAGATATTTTATTACTACCTCCATTCAGAAATACAAGATGATTTTTGATATTTTACTCCATACAAGACTACATATATGCATAGAAATGAGTGACAAAAGACACTAGAACATGTTTACATGAGATACACAAAAAAGTTAGAACATCTTATATTTGTGAATAGAGGGATTACTTGCAATATCCATAACACAAGTTACCGAGGCTACTATACTCTCTTCCAAGGCATGAGAGCTAAAATGTTGCATTTCCTACAACTAGCATTGATGTTCATAAAGTAGTTGAAGTAATCTATAAGAAATTAGTGTTATGTGCAAAAATCATATGTATGTCAACCTCTTGCATGTTTTGGTCAAAAGGGCCATTTAGAACCGTCATTTGGCACACAAAAATCACATGCGAGATCGCCCGGAAAATTGTACTACTAGTACTAGTACTGCATGTACATTACACAAACCTCGTATATTAGCAAGCATTCTACAAGTTAGATGAAAAAACACGATCGAGATCGCCAAAAAGATGGTCATGAAGACATATTACCTGGACTGGCTTAACGAGGGATCCCGGAGAGGGGGGCTTGGACAGGGCGGTGGCGTTGAGCTTGTCTGCGGTACCCTGAGCCTCGACGGTTTTGGCCAGAGCCATAGACATCACTTCGGCAGGTTCTCCAGGGTTCATCAAGAAACTATCAAATAGAAATAAAAGAAAAGAAACCATAATCACAAACCCAAAAGAAGAACAAAGAGGGAGTTTTGATCGGTCGTGGGGTTGCAAGACCGGGCCTTGGCCAGAAGCAACACCATTGACGCGCTCACCTTTCCTTCATTGAGAGAGAAGAACAATGGAAGAAGTGTGTTGGGATTTTCTTAAAGAAATGAGGAACAAGATGAGGAAGAAGCGAGTTGGGGTTTTCTTAAAGAGAGGAAGATGACGGAGAAGAGTGAAATGATGGTTTCTTTGTCCGTCCAACTTACTGCTGGAAAGGTGGGGGTTTTGTGATTTTGGCGGCTATTACTGCGGCACTTTGACCGGGTAGTCTACTATGCAGTTGTGCACTCTAGTATGGAGTAATTTAGTGCATGGCAAGTGGACCCCGATGCTAGTTGTCCCACACATCGGCGAAAGTGAGTAGCGAGGTTCCCGACGACCGTCAAGGAGGACCCGTGTGGTAGAGCGCGTCCACTGTTTCTAAAAAAATGATTACAGTAAGCGTTTCCACTCTTACGATGGAGGAGTGCGAAACACGGCAGCCACTTGAACTTACAAAGTACTCCTACTACTAGGCATGTGCAGTGGTTCATATGTCAGTACCATAATCTTGTTGCTAGTGTAGTAAGATATGATGATAAAAATGATGTTGTGCGCATGTCAACTATGATGAAGCGTGAGTAGTTTACCACAGACCTTCGGGTCCATAGTTATTAGCTAGATGGCTTCTTCTCTCTCTTTGATTCTCAATACAAAATTCTCCTTGATGTTCTTGGAGATCTATTCGATGTAATACTCTTTTGAGGTGCTTTTGCCGAGATCCGATGAATTATGGATTTATGAACGAGATTATCTGTGAACATTATTTGGTTCTTCTCTGAATTCTTATATGCATGATTTGATATCTTTGCAAGTCTCTTCGAATTATCAATTTAGTTTGGCCTACTAGATTGATCTTTCTTGCAATGGGAGAAGTGCTTAGCTTTGGGTTCAATCTTGCGGTGTCCTATCCCAGTGACAATAGGGGCAGCAAGGCATGTATTGTATTGTTGCCATCGAGGATAACAAGATGGGGTTTTCATCATATTGCTTGAGTTAATTCCTCTACATCATGTCATCTTGCTTAATGTGTTACTTCATTCTTTATGAACTTATACTCTAGATGCATGCTGCATAGCGGTCGACATGTGGAGTAATAGTAGTAGATGCGGGCAGGAGTCGGTCTACTTGACACGGATGTGACGCCTATGTTCATGATCATTGCCTTAGATGTCATCATAATTATGCGCTTTTCTATCAATTGCTCGGTAGTAATTTGTTCACCCACCGTAATATATGCTATCTCGAGAGAAGCCACTAGTGAAACCTATGGCCCCCGGGTCTCTTTTCCATTATATTGAATCTTGCTTACATCTTGCTAGTTTCCGATCTACTATTTTGCAATCTTCACTTTCCAATCTATAAACCAAAAATACCAAAAATATTTACTTTATTGTTTATCTATCTCTACCAGATCTCACTTTTGCGAGTGATCGTGAAGGGATTGACAACCCCTTTATCGCGTTGGTTGCAAGTTCTTGATTGTTTGTGCAGGTATTCGGTGACTTGTGCATCATCTCCTACTGGATTGATACCTTAGTTCTCAAAACTGAGGGAAATACTTACGCTACTTTGATGCATCACCCTTTCCTCTTCAAGAGAAAACCAACGCAAGCTCAAGAGGTAGCAAGAAGGATTTTTGGCGCGTTGCCAGGGAGATCTATGCCAAGTCAAGCCATACCAATACCCATTATAAACTCTTCTCCCTTGCATTACATTATTCGCCATTCGCCTCTCGTTTTCCTCTCCCTCACTTCTAAAACGATTTTCGAAAAGATTTGCCTTTTCTTCGCCTTCTTCCCGTATGTCTTTTTGTTTCTGTTTCCATGTGCCTTCTATTTGCTTGCATCTTTGCTTGCTAAAAATCTATTGATATGGATCCACTTAAAGTGTTCTACTTGGATCATCTTCGATCCATTTGTGCTCATGCTGAAACCCCAACTAGTTTAGTTGAGGGAAAATCTTTAGATGAGCATGCTCATCTTGTGCGTCACCGTTTGTCTGAAAAAGGGACAATCTTACGGAATCAAATAAACAGTTTGTTGTGCTATGCTTGGAATCTTTGTGAAATTTATGATTTTACTTGTTGCTCTAAGAACCTCAAAAAAACACCTTCCCTGCCTATGTGAGTTTAATGATAATGAAATCTTATCTTCTTATGGAAAGGGTGTTTATAGTTACTATGATATCAGACAAATTCAAGAATTTATCGCTTTTAAGGGTGCTTCTGAAGTTGCTTCTTTGATTGAAAAGTATGATATTACTCTCTACGAATCTGAAAATTTTGACATACTTAAATATTGCTATGAAAACTATGCTCATAATGTCTATGTCAAAGAATTTATTGAAAGAATGACCATTGCTTTGGAAGAAAATAATGATATGCATGAATCTATAGATAATTATGATTCCGATGATTTGATTGAAATATCCCTTGATGAACACGATGCTTGCTATTCTTGTGGCCATGATGCCAATATTTATGAAGACGAATTTTCTATAGTTCCTTATGTTAAACATGAGATCGTTGCTATTGCACCCATACTTGATAGTTCCTTCGATGAAAAGCATGATTGCAATGATGTTATTATAAACTCTCTTAATGTCAATTGTGTTAATGATATGCAAAACCTCAAGCTTGGGGATGCTAGTTTTTCTATGACTACTATTTGTTGCAATGATCATGACTGGGGTGATTCTTCTTATGATCTTGAAAATTTATTTAAGCCCCATGATGAATATGAGATTGATAATAGTGTTTGCAATAATATTGAAAGTGGGTTTGGAAGAGTGTCAACTTTAGATCCCACATATTTGGAGCATGTTCAATCTTATGAAATTTTTGATGAAAGTGGGTTTGGAGAGGTCATGACTTTAGTTAATGTTAATCCCACTATTTTGGAAGAGTGTCAACTTCGCATGCATGTGGATCGTGTTGAGAATATGTTATGTGATAGATATATTATTGAATTTGATAATGATCCTACATGTAATTATTATGAGAGAGGAAAATATGGTTGTAGAAATTTTTATCTTACTAAATTACCTCTCTTCATGTTGAGATTGCTATCGTCTCTTTCTTCTTCCTTGCATATGCTAGTTTTTGCTTGCCTTGATAATTTGTTTGCTTATAAAATGCCTATGCATAGGAAGTATGTTAGACTTATATGTTTTTGTCATGTGTTTTATGATGCTCTCTTTGAGCTTCAATTCTTGTCTTTAATGTGTGCATCACTGAATTATCAATGCCTAGCTAGGGGCGTTAAACGATAGCGCTTGTTGGGAGGCAACCCAATTTTATGTTTGTTCTTTACTTTTTGCTCCTTTTTATTAATAAATAATTCATCTAGCATATGGTTAGATGTGGTTTTATGTTTAATTATTGTTTGTGCCAAGTAGAACCTTTGGGAAGACTTGGCTGAAGTCATTGCGATCTTGCTGTAAAAAACAGAAACTTTTGTGCTCACGAGAATAGCTGTAATTTTTTATAGAAGAGTGATTTTAGGTTGAATATTTTTGCAAAAGATTAATATAAAAATTCCTCACGTTCACCAATTTATTTCAGAATTTTTGGAGTTACAGAAGTATTCGAAAGTTTAAGATTACTACGGACTGTTCTGTTTTTGAAAGATTCTGTTTTTCGCGTGTTGTTTGCTTATTTTGATGAATCTATGAGTAGTATCGGGGGGTATGAACCATAGAGAAGTTGGAATTCAGTAGGTTTTACACCAATATAAATAAATAATGAGTTCACAACAGTACCATAAAGTGGTGATTTACTTTCTTATACTAACGGAGCTCATGAGATTTCTGTTGAAGTTTTGTGTTGTGAAGTTTTCAAGTTTTGGGTAAGGATTTGATGGACTTTGGAATAAGGAGTGGCAAGAGCCTAAGATTGGCGATGACCAAGGATCCCCAAGGTAAAATTAAAGGACAACCAAAAGCCTAAGCTTGGGGATGCCCCAGAAGGCATCCCCTCTTTCGTCTTCGTCTATCGGTAACTTTACTTGAGGCTATATTTTTATTCACCACATGATATGTGTTTTGCTTGGAGCGTCTTGTATGATTTGAGTCTTTGGTTTTTAGTTTACCACAACCATCCTTGCTGTACACACCTTTTGGGAGAGACACGCATGAATCATGATTTATTAGAATACTCTATGTGCTTCACTTATATCTTTTGAGCTAGACAATATTGCTCTAGTACTTCACTTATATCTTTTTAGAGCACGGCGGTGGTTTTATTTTATAGAAATTGTTGAACTCTCATGCTTCGCTCATATTATTTTGAGAGTCTTTTAGAACATCATGGTAATTTTCTTTGGTTATAAAATTAGTCCTAATATGATGGGCATCCAAGATGGGTATAATAAAAACTTTCATATGAAGTGCATTGAATACTATGAGAAGTTTGATTCTTTATGATTGTTTTGACATATGAAGATGGTGATATTAGAGTCATGCTAGTAGAGTAGTTGTGAATTTGAGAGATACTTGTGTTAAAGTTTGTGATTCCCGTAGCATGCACGTATGATGAACCGTTATGTGATGAAGTTGGAGCATGATTTATTTATTGATTGTCTACCTTATGAATGGCGGTCGGGGACGAGCGATGGTCTTTTCCTACCAATCTATCCCACTAGGAGCATGCGTGTAGTACTTCGTTTCGATAACTAATAGATTTTTGCAATAAGTATGTGAGTTCTTTATGACTAATGTTGAGTCCATGGATTATACACACTCTAACCCTTCCACTATTGCTAGCCTCTCTTGTGCCGCGCAACTTTCGCCGGTACCATACACCACCATATACCTTCCTCAAAATAGCCACCATACCAACCTATTATGGCATTCCCATAGCCATTTCGAGATATATTGCCATGCAAATTTCCACCGTTTTGTTAATTATGACACGCTCCATCATTGTCATATTGCTTTGCATGATCATGTAGTTGACATCGTATTTGTGGCAAAGCCACCGTTCATAATTTTTTGATACATGTCACTCTTGAATCATTGCACATCCCGGTACACCGCTGGAGGCATTCACATAGAGTCATATTTTGTTCTAAGTATTGAGTTGTAATTCTTGAGTTGTAAGTATATAAAAGTGTGATGATCTTCATTATTAGAGCATTGTCCCACGAGAGGAAAGGATGATGGAGACAGTGATTCCCCCACAAGTTGGGATGAGACTCCGGACGAAAAAAAAGAGGCCATAAAAAAAGAGAGAAGGCCCAAATAAAAAAAGAGAAAAAGAGAGAAGGGGCAATGCTATTATCCTTTTTCCACACTTGTGCTTCAAAGTAGCACCATGATCTTCATGATAGAGAGTCTCCTATGTTGTCACTTCCATATACTAGTGGGAATTTTCATTATAGAACTTGGCTTGTATATTCCAATAATGGCCTTCCTCAAAGTGCCCTAGGTCTTCATGAGCAAGCAAGTTGGATGCACACCCACTTAGTTTCTTTTTGACCTTTCATACACTTATAGCTCTAGTGCATCTGGTACATGGCAATCTCTACCCACTCACATTGATATCTATTGATGGGCATATCCATAGCCCGTTGATACGCCTAGTTGATGTGAGACTATCTTCTCCTTTTTGTCTTCTCCACAACCACCCTTCTATACCACCTATAGTGCTATGTCCATGGCTCACGCTCATGTACTGCGTGAAGATTGAAAAGTTTGAGAACATCAAAAGTATGAAACAATTGCTTGGCTTTTCATCGGGGTTGTGCATGATAAATTATTTTGTGTGATGAAGATAGAGCATAGACGGACTATACGATTTTGTAGGGATAGCTTTCATTGGCCATGTTATTTTGAGAAGACATGATTTGTAACATCCCAATTTTCATTTTGGATGTTATACATAGATCATCATATGCATATCATATTTATTCTTGCATTTTGCTGTGATCCTAGAAATCTTAAGCAACTCAAGGACCCAAGGAGAGAGTTAGAGGTTTCACAAAATTCATATTTGAATTTTTTTCAAATTTGAAGAAAGGATCAATTTGATTTTATAATTTTTCTCCAATAATTTCCAATATTAAAAATATATGAAGGAAGATAATATGACTTCTTCAACCTAAGAGAAATATTGAACAAAGAATTTTAAAATCAAATTAATATTTTATTGGTATTTTATTTGCTATTTTATTTGAATTAGAAAAATATTGCATTATTGAAAATTGCATCTTAGTCCCGAAGAATTTTCATCTCGTCCTAAATATTAGGTTTGGATGGTGAAAATTATTTCTGGAATTTTTAGGATTTTTTATATTTATTTATGATTTTTCGTCGCGGCGAAATTGTTAAAAAAAGAGTTCGGACCGACTGGGCCGAAGCCTAGCCGGCCAAGCGCCCGACCGCCTCCTCCGAGCGCGGGAGGACTCCCGCCGCCGCCCGACACCGACTCTGGCTCGGACCCGCGCCGCCGCCACCTTGCCTCGCCCCCTCCTTCAAGCCACCACCCCCTCGAGGCCCCTTTATAAGCCACCGCCCCGCCTCCGTTTTTCCTCGCCAACCCCGCCGCCGAGTGCCGCCGCCGCCGCCGAAGCCCTCCACCGCCGCCGCTCGCGCTGCCACTGCCGCCACACGCGCCGCGCCACTGCCTCGCGATGCTGCCGCTGCCGCACGTTGTAGCCGCCCCGCCTCTCGACGCCCACGCCGCCGCCGGCTGCCGCTGACTCGACGCCGTTGCCGTCGATGACGAACCGATTTATTCTCCGGTTTAT
This sequence comes from Triticum aestivum, assembly GCF_018294505.1. Lineage (NCBI taxonomy): Eukaryota > Viridiplantae > Streptophyta > Magnoliopsida > Poales > Poaceae > Triticum > Triticum aestivum. The sequence continues at coordinate 388,207,426 of NC_057798.1, read as the reverse complement.
TTTTCCTTCGTTTTGGTTTAGATCGGTTTAGTTTCGTTTTTTTATTGAACGAACGTTCGCTCGTTTGTTCGTTTTAACGGACAATATTCGTAAGATTTGTTCTGTTAGCGAACGTTCGCGCATAGGTTTTTCTTTTTAGTTTATTTTTTGGCCAGGGACCTATCCGTGAATAGTTTTCTCACGATTTAGCCCCTGATCTTTAAACTAGCATAACTTTTTACTTGTTTATCCAAATTAGATGAAACCAGCGCCTAAATCTTCATATCGTTCTATTCTTTCCAGTTAATCAACTTGAACATGATTTTGGTATTGTAAAATTTGAGTTTAGTCCAAATTAGTAAACGATCTTGTTTCATTTGTTTTTTTAGTTTTGTTTCTTCGTTTGAGTTGAATCTTTTTGCAAATCATAGCTAATCACTTGTACCTATTGTTAAGATCTAATCCACATGATAATATTGTTGTTAGGTTTGACTTTTATAGTTTAAGCCATTTTCTTTTTTCATGTTTGATTTGGATCTTTTCTCGGTTTTCTTGTTGATTCGTTTGAGTGATTGCTTATGTACGCTACTGTTTGTCTACGCTAGATTACCCGGAGTGCAAAGCTTGTTACTACGAATCTCTAGAATTTGGAGATCGTCAGCAAGGCAAGTTGCACTTTGATCATACTCTTTTATACCCAGTTTTTACTATGCATTAGTTCTAACCCTCAAATATTTACATGAGTAGGGTTTAGGAACATGTGGTTTGGTTGTAGTGCTTGAGGTAGGAACCTAATACCTTTTGATCACCCAGGGTATATAGGTTATGCATATTATTGCTTAGCCATGCTCGTAGACGGGGATTGGATCATGATTTACACATGGAAGTTTGAGAGTTATTTAAGCATGGATAACATTAAGGTGGCAACTTTAATATACATCTGGGTGGATTGGTTGAGACACCTGGGGAACCCAGTGTTGCCTGTTTTTGGGAAATCGTGGAGTACCCGTGTGATTTTTCCTATGGTTCGCCACCCAGGCTCAAAGGGATCATAAGATTATTCATGCTAGAAACTTCCGTGTGCAACCACAAGCCATTATGGGCTCTGGCATAGTTGAGTAAGTTGCATGAGCTCTTGAAGAGGTGGACTAGCAGATGTAGGGGAAAGTAGGTGTACCGGTCCGCCCGGAGTAGAGATTTAATGCTTCAGAAAGACTATGTCTCGATCATCCGATCATGAATGCGGTCGAGTCTTGTGGGGAAAAGTGTGCAAAGCTCTACAGAGTGTATAAACTAATCATGGTTAGCCGTGTCCCCGGTTATGGACATCTTGAGTACCTACTACTTGAAGCTATTGATGTGATCTCATCACTTTAATTAATTAACTTGTTGGGTTAATGATGATACTTTTAATTGGGGTTTGAGTTGGGGTTACCTTCTCAAATAATTGGGCGACTTGGGAGTAGTTAAATAAATTTATTCCTTTGTTGTAGGGAAAAACTAGCTTTTTGCAAAATCATAAACTTACAGTTTCCACCAGCCAAATACTGCATGTAGATATAGTTCTTGCATTTCATTGCTTTACAGTGTAAGTCAGCCAGCATATTCAGTGTGCTGACCTACATGGCTGCAACGTCTCATGTTGCAGACTACTCAGATGATGAATAAGGTGCGCTAGGTCATTGTTTTGCACTCATCTATGGCGTTGGAGTTGATGGACTCATTTACCTTCGAAGCTTCCGCAGTTATTTAGTTAGATGGCCTTCAGCCTCGATATTTTTGTGTAATCATACTCTCTATGAGGACTCGATGTAATAAGTGTGTGATTGAAACTCTATTATAATTCCTTGAGTACTGTGCGTGTCAGCATTGCCGATCCAGGGATGACACTGATGCACAGAGACTTGACCATTTGAGGTCTGGTCGCTACATGATTGCTTTGTTAGTATGCTTGAAGTATTCTTGTTTTTATGTCAATATTAAACTTTTGTCTTGAATCTTTCGGATCTGAACATTCATGCCACAATGAAGAAAATTACATGAATAAATATGTTAGGTAGCATTCCACATCAAAAATTCTGTTTTTATCATTTACCTACTCGAGGAGGAGCAGGAATTAAGCTTGAGGATGCTTGATACGTCTCCAACGTATCTATAATTTTTTATTGTTCCATGCTATTATATTATCTATTTTGGATGTTTAATGGGCTTTAATATGCTATTTTATATTATTTTTGGGACTAACCTATTAACCGAGGGCCTAGTGCCAGTTTCTGTTTTTTTGCCTATTTTAGAGTTTTTCAGAAAAGGAATACCAAAGGGAGTCCAAACGGAATGAAACCTTCGCGATGATCTTTCTTGGACTGAAAGCAAACCAGAAGACTTGGGGATGAAATCGGAGGGGCAACGAGGCGTCCATGAGGCAGGAGGGCGCGCCCAGGGGGGTAGGCGCGCCCCCCACCCTCGTGGGCCCCTTGTAGCTCTCCTGACCTAGTTCCTTCTCCTGTATATACTCTTATACCCTAAAAACATCAGGAGGAGCCACGAAACCACTTTTCCACTGCCGCACCCTTCTGTACCCGTGAGATCCCATCTTGGGGCCTTTTCCGGCGATCTGTCGGAGGGGGATTCGATCATGGAGGACTTCTACATCAACACCATTACCTCTCTGATGAAGCGAGAGTAGTTTACCACAGACCTTCGGGCCCATAGTTATTAGCTAGATGGCTTCTTCTCTCTCTTTGATTCTCAATACAAAGTTCTCCTTGATATTCTTGGAGATCTATTCGATGTAATACTCTTTTGCGGTGTGTTTGCCTAGATCCAATGAATTGTAGATTTATGAACAAGATTATGTATGAACATTATTTGGATCTTCTCTGAATTCTTATATGCATGATTTGATATCTTTGCAAGTCTCTTTGAATTATCGGTTTAGTTTGGCCTACTAGATTGATCTTTCATGCAATGGGAGAAGTGCTTAGCTTTGGGTTTAATCTTGCGGTGTCCTTTCCCAGTGACAGTAGGGGCAGCAAGGCAAGTATTGTATTGTTGCCATCGAGGATAACAAGATGGGGTTTTCATCATGTTGCTTGAGTTGATTCCTCTACATCATGTCATCTTGCTTAATGGGTTACTCCGTACTTTACGAACCTAATACTCTAGATGCATATGCTGGATAGCGGTCGATGTGTGGAGTAATAGTAGTAGATGCAGGAAGGAGTCGGTCTACTTGACACGGACGTGATGCCTATGTTCATGATCATTGCCTTAGATGTCATCATAATTATGCGCTTTTATATCAATTGCTCGGTAGTAATTTGTTCACCCACCGTAATGTATGCTATCTCGAGAGAAGCCACGAGTGAAACCTATGGCCCACGGGTCTCTTTTCCATTATATTGAATCTTGTTTACATCTTGCTAGTTTCCGATCTATTATTTTGCAATCTTTAATTTCCAATCTATAAACCAAAAATACCAAAAATGTTTACTTTACTGTTTATCTATCTCTATCAGATCTCAGTTTTGCGAGTGACCCTGAAGGGATTGACAACCCCTTTATCCCGTTGGTTGCAAGTTCTTGATTGTTTGTGCGGTGACTTGTGCATCGTCTCCTACTGGATTGATACCTTGGTTCTCAAAACTGAGGGAAATACTTATGCTACTTTGCTGCATCACCCTTTCCTCTTCAAGGGAAAACCAACGCAAGCTCAAGAGATAGCAGTCATCAGCAAAGCTCCGAAATTGCAGACGGAGGTCGTCGGCAAAGCCCCCATATACGTCGACAGCAACCATCGGCAATGCCCCCATATACGCCGACGATGGTCGTCGGCATAGATACATACGTCGCCATATGTCCCATTGGCTAATGGAAGGCTCACAACATTAGATCTATGCCGTCGGCCCTGACGACACCGTCGAGAAAGAGTTTTTCTCTATTATTTTATAATTTTAAATATGTTCCTATTTTTAATTTAAATCTGACTTATCTAAACTTAAACATATGCAAATTACATATCAATTTTGGGTAGAGTTTTTCGTAGATTATGAATATCCGCTTTGTTTCTATTTTTTCTTATGTTAGAAATGCGACCACATGTATTTTTGCAAATAGGTTCTTATACTTTGTCAAAATCACAAGTAATTCATTGTTCCATTGACTTTGACAAATTTTATATGCTTTTGGACCAGAATCTAGAAAGGATTTTGTTGGTATACTATTTTAAAGTTTGAACAAACTACAATCATTTTTGCTTCAAATTTTGCAGAAAACACCCTCTTGTTTTGACTTGTTTGTATATCTTTCATTCCTTGGCCAAATGAGAAAAGCTATACATCTATTTGGATCACAAAGTTTCAAGGATTTTAGAAAGACTGTTTATACATGCGCTGGCACTCATGAAGGTTTGACACATAGATCGGGGGAAAGTCCCACCACGGTAACCCAGAGGAAATATTTTTCAATCTTGATAGGGGATCCAACTTTGTTTTTCATGTTCGTATGGGCTAACCTAGCACGGCTAAGTGAAAAGCCTAGATTTCCCAGTCAAACAGTGGTTAGGGTTAGGCCGCTCTGGTGCCTTCGGGGGGTGGCAATCGCACCAAATCTTGCATTGTGTCCTAGTAAACTATGAAAGTGTGGTTGGAGGTTTAAACACCCAGTACTCAGCTTGGAGTGTGACCCCCTTCACTTACGGCATTACCACCTGCACTTAGAGGGGGGAACTGCCACGAAGGGTAACCCGAAGGGAATCTTTTGATAGGTTAGGCTCAAACTTTGTTTTAAAATGTTCTTATGGGCTAACCTAGTAGAACTAGGTAGGAAATTATATTGGTGGCAAGTCGTCCATCATCGGTCAAAGGGTTGGCTTTCCTGGTCAAACTAGCCAGGGTTAGGCCGCTCTGGGGTCTTCGTAGGGTTGCAATCCCCACCAGAACTTGCATTGTGTCCTAATACATGTCTAAAAGTGTGGTGGGATATTTATATAGGAAATACACAGCTCTAGGTATGACCCCTTCACGGACGACACTACCGCCTGCACTTAGAGGGTGGAAACGGCCACGGAGGGTGACCTGGAGAGAATCTTGTGATAGGTTGAGCTCAAACTTTGTGTCCATATGTTCCTATGGGCTAACATAGCACAACCAGGCAGAAAAATACATTGTCATTCTTCACCGGTCAAAGGGGTAGCTTTCATGGTCAAACTGGCCAGGGTTAGGCTGCTCTAGGGTCTTTGGGGGGGTAGCAATCCCACCAATACTTGCATTGTGTCTGAACACATGTCTAAAAGTGTGGTGGGATGTTTAAATAGGCAATACACAGCTCCGGTGTGTGACCCCCTTCACAGACGGTACTACCGCCTGCACTTAGAGGGGGAAACTGCCATGGAGGATAACCCGGAGGGAATCTTGTGATAGGTTGGGCTCAAACTTTGTTTTCAAATGTTCTTATGGGATAACCTAGCATAACCAGGCAAACTATTACATTGGTGGAACATCGTTCATCGTCGGTCAAAGGGTAGCTTTCTCGGTTAAACTGGCCAGGGTTAGTGTCGTAGATTTGTCACGGCAGATGTCCTAGTGAAAGGACTTAGTCGTGGAGCCATCGCCACAGGTTTACTTGAAGGGGTTAAAGCGGACACAAAGACACGAGGGTTTTATACTAGTTCGGCCCCTTCGATGAAGGTAAAAGCCTACGTCTAGTTGTGATGGAATTGATATGGTCTCGATGGCTAGGGAGCAAACAAGCTTCGCATAGGCTCGAGTTGTCGCTTTTCTGTCCTGAACCGCCGCCGGGTCGTCCCCTTATATACACGGGTGACGCCCGTCGGTCCATAGAGTCCCAACCGGTTCATACTCGTATCCCGGTTGGTATCTCTCTATTCCTAACTTACAATACAAGTTATACATCAGGCCGGTTTACGGCTACAGATTCTAAACCGACTATAGGCCTTGGGCCTTCATCTGCTTATACCACTAATGAAGTTAACCCGGCCCAAGTAGGCCGGTTTACTCCTAGTGGTAATATCCCCAACATTAGGCCCCAGATTGATTTGAACTGGTTCATGTCAATCCTTCACAAAATGTCGTGTCTTGGACATCTTCTGGTAATTGGTAAACCGCCATGTTGTCATCATTTCTGGTTGTTGTAAACCGGCATGACATCATCATGAAATTTGTCATTTATAACGCCCTCTTTTAACGGCAGCTCCTGGATCCGCACGCTTGACCTAACTCTGTTGCCTTATAAATAAGACCGAATGGTCATCTCCTTTCTTTTCCCCTCGTCTCTTCTTCTTCGTCTTCCTCGCGTCGCCAGCCTTGGAGCTCCGCCGCCACCGTCGACCTCTGCTTCGTCTTGGGCCGCTGCATCAACCTGAGCGCACCAGAGCACTGCGGTATCGTTCCGCATCTTCTCCGTTCCCAGTAAGCTTTCTCCTCTTCTTGACCTAGATCGGTTCTTAGGGTTCCATGTTCGTGCTGTGTTCGTCACTTGCTCATACCTGTATTCCGACTATTGGATGAATCTGTGAACTCCCGCTGTGTTCAGTAGTAATCTTTAAGCATCCGCCTGTTATTTCTTATCTAAGCCCATAGATCTCACGCACATACCCGCTCAATGGTTCACTTCCGTTCCACCTTACTCTTCGGAGTATTTTCTGTTTTTGTGAGCTCGCTGTAGATCCGCGGCTGTAATAAGATCTTGTGAAATCTGTTTCTGTATACCTAGTTGTCCATAGCTTCAATTTCTTCCGATGCTTAGGTCAGGCGGTTTAACTTATCATAGAAAAAAGTTACTAAACCGGTATATACCATTAGTCCCCTGGTTGAACCGCCAGAATCCACATGATGCCGCATTGTGGAAGACCGGTTTATAGGTACTGTCCCCGGTTTATCGTAGTTTAGATCAACACCTTCTTTTACCCAGCGTGTTCTTAAACCAGATCACCTATTTCTTGTAGATCTCGCCATGGCCAAACAAGTGTATGAGTGCAATTGGGTTCCTTCTCACGTCACGGAATCACAGCTGGACGATCTAGTCTTGATCAGCGCTTTAGACAGTAAAGATATGATCCACTGGAGGGTTCCTGGAAATGAATGTCCACCTACCCCCCAGGAAGGAGAGGTTGTGGTCTTCGCAGATCACTTGGCCCGGGGCTTCAAACTGCCCGGCTCTAAATTTTACCGGGATGTGTTAGCCAATTTTCAGCTCCGTCCACAGGATATTGGCCCCAACTCTGTTACCAATCTATGCCACTTTCAAGTGCTCTCTGAGGTATACTTTCAAGAGGAGCCTTCAATCGAATTGTTTAGAGACCTCTTCCATTTAAACCGTCGCACTGAATTCACCGATGGCCCCAACACTGAATTGGGCGGTATGGCCATTCAGAAGAGGAAGGAAATCACTTATCCCCACGTCAAACTCCATACTCACCCCAAGGAGTGGAATGCAACTTGGTTTTATTGCAAGGATACCTCCCCTGACAATGAAAATCCCTTGCCTGGCTTCCGTCCGGAACGGCTCAGCAACACGCACCCTTTTCCACAAAGACTAAGCGCCAAGGAAAGAATTAAATACGCTCCGCAACTGTCCAAGCTCCAAGCTTTTATGGCCAACGGCTTAACGGGAATAGATCTTGCACGCTGTTGGATATCATGGAGCATACTGCCTCTGAGCCGGCGCTCCAATTTGATGTGCAAGTATACTGATAGTGTCGATGACCCACTCCGACACACTAAAATCCAACTCCCCGATGACGAAGTCACAGAATCTGTGAAAAAGATGCTGAATGAACCGGAGCACCTCTGCGCTCAAACCGGTCTGCCTCCTTACTGCACCACCAATAAACCGCCAGCGGTAAGATTTTAATTGCTCTATTGTTGAACCAGTTACTGCTTTATATGTTTGACATTTAATTACTGCTGATCCAGGGCGATAATCCGTTTTGGAGCAAGAAGCTTTCTCAAGACAAAACGGAGAAAGCAGGGCGGCCAATCCGTCCCAAGACCAAGGTTATTAAGAAGCCAGCTCATAAGAGAAAAACCACCGCTTCATCTGATCCAGCTATTGATGACGATGTGGGTAACCCGGACCTTGAGGTAGAACTTGACTCGCTTGGCTTATTTTTTACACGCCTTATTCATGATGCTGCTTGTCAGGATGACGCTGAAGCCAGCAATGCGGAATTCGTTGAGGTAACTATTCTCTCTTCCGATTCAGAAATCTTGCCTTTGCCAAAATTTCGACAGGCAAACCAGAAAGTTAAATTTTCTCATCCTCTTGCTTATTTGGATCCTAAATTTCATATGAAGACTCAGCAACATGAAGCTCGCCGCACAACCCGGCACAGTGGCCAGGTAGTTACCTCCACCGGTTTACCAAACAGTCCGGTTCGAAAACGACGCTCCGAGGTCTCTGACCTTTTTGTTGATTTACATCCTAAAGCGAGTTTCTTCCGTCAACCTCTTAACCCATCTGACTCTGATTATCAGGTTACTTCTCATTCATCTTCTAGTGAATCGTCGGCCACTCAGCTGCCACCGTTAAAAACGGTTCTTGGGTAAGCTAAGCTGAACATATGCTTCCAGTACACTATGTAATGGCTTATGCTTTTCCTTGACTCTTTGGTTTTCTTTCAGGGCCAAACCTAAACCGAGCAAGAAAGCCCGCCTGGATAAAGCGGCTGAAGAAGATGTAGCCCCAGAACATGACAAAACGCCAGATCTTGAGGCATTTGCTCCTGAGGATATTCCCAATGATCCTCCTTTACAAGACGATGCTATTCCCGAAGAGAGGCCTATTAATACTTCAGTCTCTGCTGACCCGCCTGTCAGCTCCGTCCGGATTGAGAAATCCCACAGTCCTGCTGACAAACCGATCACACTAACACAAACCGGCGAGTCCAAAGATGATGATGTTGTGATTACCGGTGTGGGCCGCTTTGAACCCGGGAATCCTGTCACCTTAACCAAGCATACCATAAAAGAGGATTTTTCCGCTCTGAATAAAGAAAAATGGGATGTTGAACTAGAGACATATGCTGCTCTGAGTGCCCAAGATCTTCATTCCGGCTATCTAAACCGGCTTTATACTAGCCGTGACTGTGAAGCTGGTCTGGTAAAATGATGAGGGATAAATTTGAGGTAACTTACTTCTTTACTGCCTGCCTTTGCACCAATCCTCCTAGCCCCCAAGGGTCGGTTTGTAGCCTTCGTCAAACCGGGACTTGAATATGATCCTCAACACTTTTGAAATCCATTCATATAGCCCCCAAGGGCCGGTTTAACTTAGCAGAATTAGACCGGGGCTCGGACAGAAAAACTATCCTTAGAACATAATTTGATCAAATAGCCATTAGCCCCCAAGTGCCAAGTTGAATACCTGTATTGAGCTTGGGACTTTGCAATCTAATAACTTTATGAAAATTGAAGGTGCATTAGCCCCCAAGTATCAGGCGTATAACTTTGTTTATGTGGTTGATACTTCAATTTCTTGGACCGTTTGTTGAAAGCTAAATGATGTCTGTATGCAGGCTGAGGTGAGAATCAAGGAGGACCGGATTGCCGATTTGCAGGAGGCCTTGAAAACCCAACAGGCTGAAACAGACAAGGCAAAGGAAGAACCAACCAACGCCTTGAGCACCGCTGAACAGCTGAAGGAGGGCTTCAAGAAAGAGCGGGCTGATTGGGCCACTGAGAAGGCCGCTTTAACCAAAAGAGCGGAAAATGCTAAAGCTACCCTTAAACCGGTGGTGGATGAACTTACGGCCGTAAAGCGGCAAATACACTCCATGACCACTGCAATCTTTGGTAAGCTCCTTTTAACTTCTGTGATAATTTGAACCTGTTGTAATGTAAATCCGGTTTGAGACCGTCCCTGTATTGTTGTAGGCACACGCATCGGGCACTTAGGAAATGATGTGCGGAAGAAACTGAAGGCTGCCTACACCTTAGTGGAACAATTATATACCGGAGCCCAGCGGATCATCACCACAACCTCTCATAACAACCCGGCACCTTCTTTAATCCAGGACACTCTTAACAGGTTGTCGATGCTTCCGGCCCGGATGGAGGAGCTGAAGAAATCTGCTGCTCGAACCGGAGCTATTAACGCCTTGATCCGGGCAAAGGCATGGGTGCCAGATTTCAATCCTGTGGAAGCATCTCAAGGCTATCCCAGCCTGAAGGAAGATGGCTCTGAATTTAACGAAGAGGATTTAAGGGCAATAAACCGTGCAGTGCGCCCTCTGGCTTGTCAGCTAGCTGAAGAGGCAGACTTGACGCATTATCAAGCACAATACAATGACCAGAACAAGCGAGTGCCTGCCCCAACTCTTGAAGCGGAGAATCTGATCCCTCCAATCCGTAAGCACACTTACGCTCCTGATATTGAACCGTCTTCCCTAATCCATGAAGAGGCTGTTTTCCAAGCTTTAATGGGAATCGACTGGACCACTGTTGATTTCCAGCCAATGGGTAGGGACGAGGAAGCTGAAGTGGCGGATGATGAGGAGCAGGCTTGAACCGGAAGCCGGTTTGGATAGCTGTCTTTGGCATCTTTCCAAAAGAACAATGATCTTATTTGGGCACCGTGCTGCCTTGTAATAGGATAGTTAATACTTCTGCCTTGAATATGCCTTCGTGCATAAGTACTGAAGCTTTTGTTCGAAAAACTTCAATTCATATTTCCTGCAATCAGAAAAATTTGAACTTCGGTGGCGGTTATACCGCCAGCCGGTTTATGATCTTGATATGTGTATCAGTAATGTAACAAATAGGTGATACAAAATACCTGCCATGTCTGGGCATGAAGCTGGCTTAGCCAAGCTTGAAGCGTAGGTTTTATAAACCATTACCATCAATAAGGGGGGAGAAAACAGCTCCCGTATAAACCGTACTGAGGTAATACAAACCCCCTCGTTACTCCATGATGTTAACAGAAAAAAGGTAAACCGGGCATACTTCTCCGGATTAAAGGGGAATCAAATCCATCGGCTGAACCGGAAAAAGGGTGTTTGTTGACATAAAAGAAATCCAACAAAAACAAAGAACAAACAAGCCATGAAAATAACATGGAAGCAAAGGCAATGATAAAAACCGTTTGCAAAAATATGCTATACTGAGCTGATCAGATGGTGTTACCATGGTCGGACAGGACCAAGCCCCCAATAGGAGTGACAATGATTCAAGTCAGCCAGGTCCCCAAATGATTCGTGGCATATATGCCAGATCAAGAGGCGTGGCAATGGTTCGGGTTCGACCAAGCCCCCAAGTGATTTTGTGGCCTTAGGCCGATCAAGAGGCGTGACTGGTTCAGACGTGACCATGTCCCCAAGTGGTCTGGTGGCTGTCGCCTATCAAAAGGTGTTGCGTTGGTTCGGACACGACCAAGGCCCCAAGTGATATATAAAAAGTAAATGTCAAGGGGTAAACCGGAGGCCGCTTTAAAAACAGAGCCACTCCATGTAACCACGCATGATAAGAAAGACAGAGACCCCGCTTTAGCTGAGGCTCCGGTTTTATTATATCAAAGATATTATATACACTGTCATGATATGTACATAGATAGAGCCGATGGCTCAAGTGTAGTAAGGCCGAAGATGAGCTATATTCCACGGCCTGTTGGTCTCCTCCTCTGATGTACGTGAGTCTTTATGCTCTCGAATATCAATCAGATAGTACGACCCGTTGTGCAGATTCTTGCTGACCACGAAAGGTCCCTCCCAAGGTGGGGATAACTTGTGCATATCTGTCTGGTCTTGGATGAGTCGAAGCACCAAATCTCCTTCTTGAAAAGTTCTGGTTCTAACCCGGCGACTGTGATAGCGACGAAGATCTTGCTGGTAAATCGCCGAACGGGCAGCCGCTATATCACGCTCCTCGTCCAATAGGTCCAAAGCGTCTTGCCGTGCTGTCTCATTGTCCGCTTCAACATAAGCTACCACATGAGGCGAATCGTGCCGGATATCACTAGGGAGAACTGCCTCTGCTCCATAGACCATGAAAAATGGTGTGTATCCTGTGGACCGGTTTGGCGTAGTATTGATACTCCATAACACAGATGGTAGCTCTTCAACCCAATATCCTGGTGTTCTTTGCAATGGGACCATAAGCCGGGGTTTGATGCCTCGCAAGATTTCTTGATTAGCTCGTTCTGCTTGTCCATTGGACTGGGGGTGTGCCACTGACGACACGTCAAGTCGGATGTGCTCACGTTCACAGAACTCCTTCATAGCGCCCTTGGATAAATTGGTACCATTGTCAGTAATGATACTGTGTGGAAAGCCAAACCGGAAAATCACCTTTTTGATGAACTGCACCGCTGTTGCTGCATCACACTTGCTGACAGGCTCCGCTTCAACCCACTTGGTAAATTTGTCAACTGCCACCAAAAGGTGGGTTTTCTTATCCTTGGATCTTTTAAAAGGTCCGACCATATCCAACCCCCAAGTTGCAAACGGCCACGTTATTGGGATCATCCTCAATTCTTGAGCCGGCACATGAGCACGCCTTGAAAATTTCTGACATCCATCACACCGTTTAACCAAGTCCTCCGCGTCAGCATGCGCTGTCAACCAGTAGAACCCGTGACGAAACGCCTTTGCCACCAGAGACTTTGAACCGGCGTGGTGTACACAATCCCCTTCATGGATTTCTCTTAATATTTCACAGCCTTCCTCGGGAGAAACACAACGTTGAAACGCCCCTGATACACTGCAATGATGCAATTCACCATTGACAATCGTCATAGACTTGGATCGCCGGACTATCTGCCTGGCTAGAATCTCATCCTCTGGTAACTCCCCCCGGTTCATGTACGTAAGATAAGGAACCGTCCAATCCGGAATATCATGCAGTGCTGCCACCAATTGAGCCTCTAGATCAGGAATAGCCAAATCCGCTTCACCTGGGAGCTGGACTGATGGGTTGTGCAACACGTCCAGAAAGACATTAGGCGGGACTGGTTTGCGCTGAGAACCCAACCGGCTTAAAGCGTCCGCCGCTTCATTCTTCTGACGGTCCACATGATCCACTTGATAACCCTTGAAACAACCCGCAATATTATCCACTTCCCGACGATATGCAGCCATGAGCGGGTCCTTAGAATCCCAAGTGCCAGACACCTGTTGAGCCACGAGGTCCGAGTCACCAAAGCACTTAACCCGGCTTAAGTTCATCTCTTTAGCCATCCGGAGACCATGGAGCAAGGCTTCGTACTCAGCTGCATTATTAGTACAAGGGAACATTAAGCGGAGAACATAACAAAACTTATCACCTCGTGGGGAAGTTAATACGACTCCAGCCCCCGAGTCTTCCAGTTGCCTGGATCCATCAAAATGAATAGTCCAATATGTGTGATCCGGCTTCTCCTCTGGTGCTTGTAACTCCGTCCAATCATTGATGAAATCAACAAGTGCTTGAGACTTCACCGCCGTCCGAGGTACATACTTCAGTCCTTGTGGCCCAAGCTCTATAGCCCACTTGGCAATCCGGCCAGTCGCCTCCCGGTTCTGTATGATGTCACCCAAGGGAGCTGAACTAACCACTGTGATGGGGTGCCCTTGAAAATACTGCTTCAACTTCCGACTGGCCATGAAAACACCATAGACCAGCTTCTGCCAATGCGGATACCTTTGCTTGGATTCAATAAGCACCTCGCTGATATAATAAACCGGCCGCTGAACCGGATACTCCTTGCCTGCCTCCTTGCGTTCCACCACAATAGCCACGCTAACTGCCCGAGCATTGGCTGCTACGTATAATAATAGTGGCTCCTTGTCGACCGGAGCTGCAAGAACAGGCGGATTGGCTAACTGCCGCTTCAAGTCCTCAAATGCTTCATCAGCAGTCGGACTCCAAATGAAATGGTCTGTCTTCCTCAGCATTTGGTACAAAGGAATGGCCTTTTCTCCGAGGCGGCTGATAAACCGGCTTAGTGCGGCGATTCGGCCCGCCAAGCGCTGAACATCATTGATGCACTTCGGTTTAGCCAGGGAGGTGATAGCTGTAATCTTCTCCAGATTAGCCTCAATTCCTCTATTAGACACCAGGAAACCTAGTAACTTGCCTGCCGGAACACCAAAGACACACTTGGCCGGATTAAGCATCATCTTGTAAACCCGCAAGTTGTCAAAGGTTTCCTTCAAGTCATCCACCAGTGTCTCCTTCTGCCTTGACTTTACTACAATATCATCCACATAGGCGTGCACATTGCGGCCGATCTGTTTATGCAGGCAATTCTGTACACACCGTTGATAGGTGGCTTGGGCACTCTTGAGTCCGAAGGGCATAGATACATAGCAGAAGGCTCCAAAGGGAGTAATAAACGATGTTTTCTCCTGGTCCTTAACCGCCATTTTGATCTGATGATATCCAGAGTATGCATCCAAAAAACTCAAACGCTCACAACACGCCGTGGCTTCAATGATCTGGTCAATGCGGGGGAGGGCAAAAGGATCCGCTGGACAGGCCCTGTTAAGATCTGTGTAATCCACACACATACGCCAAGTGCCATTTTTCTTAAGAACCAGCACCGGATTAGCAAGCCACTCTGGATGGAACACCTCAATGATAAAGCCAGCTACCAAAAGCCTGGCCACTTCCTCTCCAATGGCCTTTCGCCTTTCTTCGTTAAACCGGCGGAGGAATTGTTTCACCGGTTTATACCTAGGATCCACATTAAGAGTGTGCTCAGCGAGTTCCCTCGGTACACCTGGCATGTCGGATGGTTTCCATGCGAAGATGTCCCGATTCTCACGGATGAACTCGATGAGTGCGTTTTCCTATTTGGGATCCAAATTGGCACTGACAGTGAACTGCTTGGACGAATCGCCGGGCACGAAGTCAACAAGCTTGGTCTCAGCTGCCAATTTGAACTTCAGATCCGAATCATGCTCTGTAGTTGGCTTCTTCAAAGGAGTCATATCCGCTGGATCAACATTGTCCTTATAGTACTTCAACTCCTCCGTGGCACAGACCGACTCTGCATAAGCCGCATCACCTTCCTCACATTCCAAAGCGACCCTACGGCTCCCATGAACTGTTATTGTCCCCTTGTAACCTGGCATCTTGAGCTGCAAGTAGATATAACAAGGCCGCGCCATGAACTTGGCGTAAGCCGGCCGGCCAAACAAGGCATGATATGGGCTCCGGATCTTCACCACCTCAAATGTTAGTTTTTCCGACCGGGAGTCGTGCTCGTCCCCAAAAGCCACGTCCAGGGCTATCTTACCAACAGGATATGCAGATTTTCCAGGCACCACACCATGGAACACCGTATTAGACGGTCTGAGATCTTTGTCTGTTAAACCCATGCAACGGAATGTCTCATAGTACAGTATGTTAATACTGCTTCCTCCATCCATGAGTACCTTGGTGAATTTATAACCCCCCACCTGAGGGTCTACCACTAATGCTAGCTGGCCCGGATTATCAACCCGGGGCGGGTGATCCTCTCTGCTCCACACGATAGGCTGCTCCGACCAGCGCAAGTAACGTGGTAAGGCCGGTTCAATAGAATTCACCGCTCGCTTGTGGAGTTTTCGGTCGGGTTTATCCAAGCTAGTTGTGAAAACATGATATTGCCCATTGTTCAACTGTTTTGGCTGGCTCTGATAACCCGACTGCTGCTGCTGCTGCTGCTGGCGTTCTGATTATTCTGGTGATTGTGACCGCCCTGATTGCGACCTGAACCGGAAGCTCCATCGTGATCCGGCCCACGAAAACCGGATCCTGAACCGCCACCTGACCCGTGATCATACCGGAAGGCATTAGAGTTTTTAAACTCCTGCATGATATAACAATCCTTCCAAAGATGGTTAGCCGGCGCCTCCTTCGTCCCGTGCTTCGGGCAAGGCTGATTCATCAAATAACTCAAGCGGCTTGCGTTAGGATTGGGAGCCCCATTATGATTTGCCGCTTTACCTCTGCGCCGCTGCCCCCTGTCCTGTGCATTAGTGTTGGCCACAAAGTCCATGCTGCCATCCGCCTTGCGCTTGCCTCCGTTTCCATGACCCGCCGGTTTATACTGCTGCTGTTTGGAGTTGCTATTATTCCTTCCCTTCCCTGCTTCATCATCATCAGTCTCGGGATCCTTGGTACTGTCCGAATCAGCATACTTCACTAGAGCGGCCATGAGGGTTCCCATGTCATTATAGAACCGCTTCATGCGTCCCAATTTCAATTTTAAAGGCTCAAACCGGCAGTTGCCTTCCAGGGTTAAGATCGCAGAGTCAGCATTAATCCTGTCGGACGAGTGCAAAATTTCCGAAACGCGGCGCACCCAATGGGTCGTTGATTCTCCTTCCCCCTGGACACAAGCCGCCAGGTCTACTATGGACTTGGGCTGCTTACACGTATCCTTGAAATTCTGGATAAACTGGGCCCGCAACTGGGCCCATGAGCCGACAGAATTGGGCGGTAGGCTCTTCAACCAGGTACGCGTCGTGCCTTCAAGCATCATGGTGAAGTATTTTGCACATGCGGTCTCATCCACGTCTAACATCTCCATGGCCATCTCATAACTCTCTATCCACGCTTCAGGGGATAAATCAGCGATGTAATTCGGCACCTTGCGTGGACCCTTGAAATCTTTGGGCAGGCGCACATTGCGTAAAGCGGGGATTAAACAAGGCACTCCCAAAGCGGATGCGACTCCTGGTCCGGCGAAGGTGGTAGGGCGAACCGGTGTAAGTTGATCCGCATCATCCTGTGCTGCTAACTCGGCTTCCCTCCGTGCCCGGGCCCGGTCCACCACATCCTGAGCATCGCGAACACCGCCTGCCGGGTTATTGCCATGGGCCGCTTCACGGCCTCGCGCATTGCTCGATATGGCCGGTTCATCCATGCGCCTGCTATAGCTCCGGCTTGGACGGGGCGTAGAGTGAATCCGATCACGGCTGTACGAGTATGCTTCCTGCTGAATCAGCGCTGTCCGGAGAAGCTCCTTAACCCGGCGCGTCTCTATCGCTTGCGGAGAGTCCCCTTCGACTGGGATAGCCTCTAATCGCGCGGCGGCCGCAACAAGGTTGTCCATAGGATTAGAATAATGACCTGGGGGCGTCTGGACCGGCGGAAGAATCACAATGTTCTGCTGAGGAGGTTCCATCAGGCGAGGTTGGACCGTCCCCCTGGTCCTGGTGCCTCAATCCGGTTTGTCTCCAGGTGTTGCGGCGGATTACTGGGTCCAGCTCCTGGAGTGTGAAAGAGATTCCGGGGATCAAACCCTAACGGCAGGCGTGATCTGTGCTTCCGCTTTAAGACCTCCTGTGATGCATTCTGGTCAAGCATGAGCTTATAAGCATGGGCGTCCAAAGCGGCCCGCTCTGCGGCCATCCTGTCTTTTTCTGCGGCCAGATCCGCTTTGGCTTGCACGATCTGCTCTCTCACCTTTGCAATTTATGCATTACGGGCCTCCTGATCCGCCGGATTGTCCTCTGCCATAAGCGCGGCTAGTGTATCAAATAGATCAGATAGAACTTGAACCAGCGGGCGCACAAGGCCTCCTGCCCCTGCTGATCCGGAGAGCATCGCTGCGGCGGTCAAAGAGTGATTCGCCGCCTGTGTGCCGGCCATGAATATTCCAACCCGGTTGACCTGGCCTGGGGGGTCCGGAATACTGTCGCCATCGGAACAGCCCCTAACCTGGTCGTCTTGTAACTGGTATAGTGATTCGGTGTCTCCGGTCGAGGACTCGTCGCCGGAATAGATGACGGTCTCGCTACCGTGTTCTGACTCGTCCTCACGCCCTCCTCTGTGGATGACTCCAACGAAGGCACGCTTCATGGCCGGTTTAGCCTGGGTAGATCTCGCACGCTGAGCCGTCTCGACGAGGTTGATGCAGATGTCCGGCTCAGGCCCCAGCTCACCGATCTTGCCGATGAAAACGTGTATGCCACCAAAGGGGACCCAGTACCCGTACTCAATCGAATCGGCCTCGGGACCCCATCCTGCATCGTCGATGTAGATCTTGCCACGACGACTCTTGGTCATCTGGCCCACAGCATAGCCTTCGAGTCCTTTGAGCTTGCCCTCCAAGATCGTCAAACCATCGTGCGATAGCCCCATGGTGGGCGCCAACTGTCGTAGATTTGTCACGGCAGATGTCCTAGTGAAAGGACTTAGTCGTGGAGCCATCGCCACGGGTTTACTTGAAGGGGTTAAAGCGGACACAAAGACACGAGGGTTTTATACTAGTTCGGCCCCTTCGATGAAGGTAAAAGCCTACGTCTAGTTGTGATGGAATTGATATGGTCTCGATGGCTAGGGAGCAAACAAGCTTCGCATAGGCTCGAGTTGTCGTTTTTCTGTCCTGAACCACCGCCGGGTCATCCCCTTATATACACGGGTGACGCCCGTCGGTCCATAGAGTCCCAACCGGTTCATACTCGTATCCCGGTTGGTATCTCTCTATTCCTAACTTACAATACAAGTTATACATCAGGCCGGTTTACGGCTACAGATTCTAAACCGACTATAGGCCTTGGGCCTTCATCTGCTTATACCACTAATGAAGTTAACCCGGCCCAAGTAGGCCGGTTTACGCCTAGTGGTAATATCCCCAATAGTTAGGCCACTCCGTGATCTTAGGAGGGTAGCAATCCCGCCAAAACTTGCATTGTGTCCTAATACCGGGGAACCGACGGAACACACTCTCAAGGAAACCAGAGTCAACATCCTTCTTTCATTTCCCACCATGTTCCTATATATGTGTAACATCTATTTGACATTGCAGGAGGGAGTGATAAAGAAGCCATCTCATATATGGAGGCTTGGAAGCTTGGCCGTGTGCGGAAGATGCCCGGGGATGGGGAGGGCCCTTACTACAGCAAGGCTAGGGAACATCTGACGGCCTACAAGGCTACATATCGTCGGCGGAACGGGGACGTACCTGATCACATACTATCAAAGATCGACGAGATGGTGGTGGTTTTTTCTAGACATGGCAGGCCACATGGTCACCATGGGCTTCTTAATGGCGTGCTCCATCCTATCGTCAAATGCACATAGCTTCGGTCAGCACGAGCGCGAGTGTGGCTAAGACATCCTGAGGATGACCTAGTCGATCATGAGAGGAAGATGTAAGCATTTTTCTCCTTTTCATCCTCTTTCTCACTTTCTTTCCTGCATGGCTTTGCTAATTAGATCCATTATGTCAAACTGTAGGCCTACTTATGTATCTCAATGTTTATCGTCAAGAGTGCATAGAACATGAGCCAAACTGTGAGTGCTCGAGGAGTACCGCCCTACACAAATGGAGGTTAGTTTTGACCACTTAGAGCCAAGATAAATTTTGTGCTTTCACTACTTTTGACCTCCATCTTCGCTTGTAAACTAACATGCATAATGTCTACTCGGCTCTTCAACATGGCACCCGTGCTCCACCAATGGGACCGCCACCACCAAATCCTCGACCGTACCCACAAATGCTAATGAACAAATATTTCTTGGCATATGGCACAAGGACTCCAGTTAGTACATTGCCAAACTAGTCAACCATTACCTATCTGTTGGATATCGGGTTCCGGCAAAACCCTTGTGGTTCGAACACTGGGGTGTGCACAAAGATTTCCTCCTACCGAAACACGCCCTCAGCCTCGCCGTGATATCTAAGCTAGCACGATGAACTCACAACACAAGAGACACGAGATTTATACAGGTTCGGGCCACTGTTGTGGTGTAATACCCTACTCCTATGTGGTGGTGGTGGATTGCCTCTTGGGCTGATGATGAACAGTACAAAGGAAGAAAAACCTCGCGATGAGAGGTGTTCTTGAGCTGGTGTGGTGTGTAGATGAACTGAGTTTGTCCCCCTACTGTGTTGGCTAGCCCTATTTATAGAGGCCCTAGTCCTCTCCCCAAATATTGAGCGGGAAGGGATCCAACAACGGCCATTTTGAAAGGGGACAACTAGTACAAGCTATCCTAACTAAAGGTGGTCTTCGCTTGCCAAAAGCGCTGGTGGTGACACCATCTTGGGCTCCACGGTGACCTCCGTCCTGCTGGTCTTGGTCTTGTTGCACCGATATGGAAACCTTTGCCTGATGCCTTGGTACTCCGCGCCTGCGCTTGCCCCCTTAGCACCAAAGCGGAAACAAGGACATTGCGCGCGGCGGCGCCCGCCTGGCACCCGCCTGGCCTTGGTCGTCATGGCTTGCGTCACGGGAACCTCGCGAGGTACCCCTTTCCTTGATCTCTCCGCCTCCCTCGCGAGCCTGCCTGGTGAGGCCGCCCCTGAGGAGGCCTTGTGTCGTCCGCCCCACGAGTCTTGGACCCTCGTGAGGGTCTTGAGTGTTGGTTGATGAAGACAGGTTGTACTAGGCCACTGGTGGAGCCACGCCACAGGCCGCATGCAGAAAAGTCTGGGGACCCCCATTCCCAGAATGCCGACAGTAGCCCCCGGGCCCAAGGCGCGCTCGGACATGGCTTAGCGGCGAAGCCAAAGGGCAAGTGCGAAGCGCCACGGGCCCCAACAGCCTGCGGCCTTGGTTGATGCGTGGTGACTGATTGGACGTGGGCATCTCCGCTTCCCCATGTTGCCTCGGCAACTGCCCGACTTGACGAGTCTCTGCTGCATGCAAAAAGGGTTATCATTACCTGCGATCGTGGAGGTCGACGGTTGGCCTCCCTTGGGCTATAAATGAGGAGAGGTGAGAGCCCCTCATCTCCCATCTCTTCTTGCTCCGCCTGCTTCTTCTCTCCTGCTCCACCTCCAATTTTGACGCCAATGGAGCCGATTCATAGCTTCTCAGCCGAAGAGAAGGGGAAGGCTCCCCGAGATGTACCTGATCCGCTCCCGCCGAAGAAGAGGCCAGCCCACCGCCGTGGTGAGGTTGTGGGGCTAGAGATGACGAGGCCTTTGTGCGAGTGGCCACCTCCTGGGTACCCACTACCCTAGTGTGCCCAAGCCAAGGGCTCAGAGAAAGGGATGGCGAGCGGTGCCACCCGCGTCGCAGTCGCGGTCGGCACACTTTGGTGGCGCGCGTCGTCGCCCCTGGAGTCCACGCCGCGGACTCCTCTCGCGAGCTCGTGCTGCATGCGGTGATGCCTCCAAGCACCTGGATCCTCTTCCCTTCGTTCTTCTCCACCGAGGTGCCGATGAGGGGGCCTCTCGAGCTTTGGCTGCAGCACGCCGATTGTGGTGCTCCGGCAACCGGAGCAGAGGTTGAAGTCGTCTCCACTGACAAGATCTTCATGACCCGAGGCTGGGGCGAAGTCGCCCGGGTCTGCCGAACGGGGGGTGCCCTCATGATCCATTTTGATTACGATGGCGCCTCCATGTTGTTCTTCAAGGTCTTCGACGCAGAAGGCTGCCGCCTAGAGTGCTGCCCCGGAGGGGGCAATCAGGAGGTCAACGCGGCGGTGGCCGGGCCTGCCGTTCGCTCCCCCAACGGATCCTCCGGTAGCACTAGCGACGCTTGGGAGTCCAGCGATTCTCCCAAACTCTTCGAGACTCCGGAGACAAGCGATGATAGCTACGCACCCCAAGCTCTCTACGAGCCCGGCGCAAGGCGGCTGCATCTGGACTTCGCCGCCGCTGATCTGGATGGGGTTGGCGACGGTCTCTCATGGCCCACTGTTGATGATGGCGTCGGCCATGGAGGCGCATGTAGTTAGGGCTCCTCAGAGTTCTTGTCTTTTGTTCCCTGCGAGGAATTGAGAAAACACCCCGCGGGGGCGTGTAAAGGGTCTGCGATGTCTTTTGCTGATGTTATCCTTATTATGAAATCATGCGAGTGCTTGTCCTGTTCTGGCTTGGTTCCCCCTTTCTAACCTCGTGACGACTTAGCGCTCTACGCTGACAGGTCCCGGTCCCCAGGCAGGCTGCAGCCATCGCTGGTATGCCAGGTCGCGATGCCGTGGTCAAGGCCAGGAGGTGAGCGGCCCGAGGTCTAGTAAGAGCTCCTGAGGCGTGATGCTCAGGAGGTCCCCTTTAGCGTGCAAGCAGCCTCCGAGAGGTGAGAAAGGAAGTCAACGTTGCCATTACAGAGCCGCAACAGGTGAGAATTTTGCATTGCAACGATTAGTTGTTCCAGGCACAAGACTTATCTCGGTAGTCTAGAGTCGTTCCCTTGGATCAGACTTGTGCGTCGGCGGCCGTGGCACAGCTAGGTTAGGCCCGTGCGAGCCTCCGCTTTCTTCCCCACACTCTCCTTCGTGCTCTACGTCCTCAGGTCCCGGCCCTCGAGCGAGCTCAGCCACCGCTGGTATGCCAGGTCGCGATGCCGTGGTCAGGGCTAGGGGGTGAGGGCTGGAGAGCCAGTAAGAGCTCCTGAGTCGCGATGCTCAGGAGCCCCCCTTTTAACGCGCAAGTGAATCGCATAGGAAAGATAGGGAGCTCGTGGTGCCGCCCGTTGTAGACCTCAGGAGGTTCTTGTAAATCAGCACGTGAAAAGCACAGGTTGCCATTATGATTGCTGGCTGGCCATTGGTTGCTCCGAGAGAGAGGTGAGGGCACTGAGGGTCTGGTGAGGTGACGTGCGCGGGGCTGCTGTGGGCTAGAGCTCGACCGCTCAGATTTGTCGGTGTTGCAGGGACGGACCCATGCGCAAGCACCGTGCCAGCGCGAGCGGCTCCCGTGGTAGGTGTCAGTCAAGCAGACTAGGCATGAAAGGCAAATCAGCTTAGGTAAACGCGGAATGGATACATGCCACTGAGTCAGACCTGAGTGGCTTGGGGATGATGCAGCCCGAGGGGCGCCCCCAGCAAGGTAAGCTAAAGACTTAAGAAAAAGGGATACATGCCGCAGGAACGGACCCGCGTGGCCTGGGAATGATGCAGCCCTGAGGGCGCTCCCAGCTGAAATGAACTTGGAAGATGTCACCTGGTACCGTTGTAGATGGGGGTGTTGGAGCAGCTTGGAGATGCGCGGTGAAGGGGCCGACCCTCACGAGCCACCGGGGCCCTGAGCCTCGGGAGGCTCTGGGGGTCTAGGTGGCTCCTTGAGGACCGTCTCCATCTCCGCTAGGACCGAGTGATGCCTGGCCTCCTGAGCCGCCAGAATACTCTGCAGGTGAAGCTGGTAGGTGGCAGCCGCGTTCGGTAGGCCGAAAGGCATGTGAACGCAGCTGTGCGGCGGACCCTCACAGTGTCCCACACGCGAAGGCCAGAAGCGCTCCTGAGATGCGACTCAGTTGAGCCCTGGAACATCGATGCAGACGCGCATCCCACCATCCTCGCCTGGATGGGGAGCCACGCCAGGCAAGCGGCAGTCGCCGCGCATGGCCCTCGCTTTCTGAAGCTCCTGAGTGGTCTTGGCGATGAACTCCTGAACGTTGGGCTTTCCACGCCATGTGCCTTCCTCAGGGAAACGTGTCACAAGGCATGCCTCCAAGTGATGCCCGAGCGCCTCCCTCGTGATGTTGACGAGGTCTGAGGCCCTCCAGAAGAGAGCCCCCGAGTCCTGCCCGAGGAGGGCGCCCAACACGCCTTCCTATGCGATGGAAGAAGGCATCCCAGGCACGGGCGCTGATCCTGATGCGGCACCATCCCGGATGCCAACCTCCTAAGGCCTTGTGTGGAGCGGTTGCTTCTTCTTCTTGGGGATGGCCTCAGGAGGGTTCTCGCCCTTGCTGTTTGGGTCCTCGATTGCTGCAACTTGGAAGGCACGCTCGAGGGAGCACACCGCATATCCCTCTTCGCAGGGGACCGTGATAATTCCGCCACTTCCTGGCATCTTGAGGACGTTGTAGCCGTGGTGGGTCACCGCCATGAACTTGGCCAGGGCTAGATACCCGAGGATGGCATTGTACGACAGGTGGATGTGGGCGGCGTCGAAGTTGATGAGCTCGGTGCGATAGTTGTCGCACTTTTCGAAGGTGACAGGGAGGCGGGCCTGCCCCATCGGGGTGGTGGAACCATCAGTAACTCCTGAGAAAGGCTTGGTAGGCTGAAGTTGATCATATGGCACTTGAAGGTTGTCGAACATCTCTACGGACAAGACGTTAAGCCCTGCGCCGCCATCGATGAGGGTCCTGGTGACTTGCATGTTGCTGATGACTGGTGAACAGAGCATTGGGAGGACGCCAGTAGTAGCCGCGCACTTGAGTTGATCTGCCGAGCTGAAGGTGATGGCGCACTTGGACCACATGAGCGGGCCTGTGGCCTCGAGCCTGGGGAGGATTGCATTCACCTCATGAGCAAACTGCTTGAAGATGCGCTAAGAGGCTGGGGCCTGAGCTCCGCCCAAGATGCAAGCGATAGCGCACGGCTCATGGAAGCCCCCAGCCCCCTCGTCCTGGTGATGGTTGTCATTCCTTCTTGGCGGCGGCGGTAGTGGAGGAAGGCCTGCGTTACCCTGTGGGCGGTCCTCGCGAGGCTGATCCCTCCAGGCGCCCTCGCGAGGCTGGTCCTGCCAACGATCCTCGCAAGGTCGGTCACGCCACTCCTAGCGAGGGTCGTGGTCGTCCCATCGTCCTCCGCCATGTCCTCCTCCTCGGCTGTAGCCCCGGTCGTTGCGCTCGGGGCATCAACCGAAGCATCCTTCTCGAACGGCCCTGAGCTCCTAGCAGTCGTTGGTGTTGTGGGTGTGGAGGTTGTGGTAGGCGCAGAGCGGTTGGCTGCCCTTGGACGACTCTGACTGGTCCCTGCAGCTCTTCGTGTCTGGTTCTGCCGCAAGCACGGCTACTCCCTTGCGCTTCGCGTCCTTGGCCTTGGTCTTCTTTTCTTCTGGGTCTGTAGCAGGGAGCTCGAGGAGGGACAGGCATCCTTCTTTAGCTCTTGCGCAATTGGTCGCCAGGTTGAACAGCTCCAGGGATGTGCACAACTCCTCGTGGATGGAGAGCTCCTCCTTCATCTTGACGTTGCGGACGCCATCAGAGAACACTGAGATGATGGCCTTATCCGTCACCTTGGGGATCTTGAGGCGGATGCTGTTGAAGCGCTGGATGTATTTCTGCAGGGTCTCCCCGAGCTGTTGCTTGATGCAGCGCAGGTCACCCCCGACCGGGGGCAGTCGCGAGTGCCCTAGAAGTTGGCGATGAAGCGGCTGCGCATCTCGTCCTAGGATGAGATCGAGCCGGGAGGTAGGTTCAGGAGCCATGAACGGGCACCATCCTTGAGCGCCATGGGAAACCAGTTCACCATGACCTTCTCGTCTCTGTTGGCCGCCTCGATGCTCAGCTCATAGAGCTGCAAGAACTCCGCGGGGTCGGGGGTGCCGTCGTAGCGAGGAGGCAGGTCCGGCTTGAACTTGCCCAGCCAGGCGATGCTACGCAGCTCGGGGGTGAAGGCGCGGCAACCTGTTGTGGTCACCGGGGCCCTTTGCTGACGCAGAGCTTTCTCTTGATGATACTCGTGCACCATCGCCAGGGGCAGTACGCGGTCTTGTCGCGCCGATGCGGGGAGCACGGGGGCGCCTTCTTGAGGCTGAGGGATTTCTTGGTAGCTTACTTCTTGTCGCGCGGGCGCTGGATGTGGTGGGTCATGTCCAGGTGCCGCGCGCCTTGGAGCCAGGGCGCCGTCTTGGGGCGTAGGTGGTGGAGGCGCTACATGAGCCGCGTCGCCCGTACCTGGCGGAGGGCGAGGCAGCGAGACGGACGGCGCGGGAGAGCCCCCTGTGGCGCTGACGAGCTCGGTGATATGAGCGAGCCATTCTTCATAGAGGTCGTCGACGAGGCGGTAATGCAGGAGCTCACGTGCCAGAAGCAGCGCGGCTTGCGCGTCCGCGGCGCGACGAGCGTGGGACGACGAGCCAGCTGGGGTCAGCGATGGAGTGGCGGTGCGGCCTTCCCGCTGCACCGAGAGGTGCAGCAAGGATGCTTGCTACTCATTCCCTGTTAGGCCGGTGGCGGCGTTGGCGGCAGGCGATGGAGAACGACGAGGAGGTCCGTCGACAGGAGCCGTCTGGGCGACGCGTGCGGTGAGAGCGGCCCGGCGCTCAGCTCGGGCTCGGCGGGCGTCCGACATGGATGCGACGAAGCGATGGGACGTGGATCAACGGAAGGAATATTTCGGCGCACCCCTACATGGCGCACCAAATGTCGGATATCGGGTTCCGGCAAAACCCTTGAGGTTCGAACACTGGGGTGCGCACGAAGATTTCCTCCTACCGGAACACGCCCTCAGCCTCGCCGCGATCTCTAAGCTAGCACGATGAACTAACAACACAAGAGACAAGAGATTTATACAGGTTAGGGCCACCATTGTGGTGTAATACCCTACTCCTGAGTGGTGGTGGTGGATTGCCTCTTGGGCTGATGATGAACGGTACAAAGGAAGAACAGCCTCGCAAGGAGAGGTGTTCTTGAGCTGGTGTGGTGTGTAGATGTTTCGTCCCCCTATTGTGGTGGCTAGCCCTATTTATAGAGGCCCTGGTCCTCTCTCCAAATATTGAGCGGGAAGGGATCCAACAACGGCCATATTGAAAGGGGACAGCTAGCACAAGCTATCCTGACTAAAGGTGGTCTTCGCCTGCCAAAGGCGCTGGTGGTGACGCCGTCTTGGGCTCCACGATGACCTCTGTCCCATCGTCCTGCTGGTCTTGGTCTTGTTGCACCGATATGGAAACCTTTGTCTGATGCCTTGGTACTCCGCGCCTGCGCTTGCCCCCTTAGCACCAAAGGGGAAACAAGGACACTGCACGCGCGGGTGCCCGCCTGGCACCCTCCTGGACTTGGTTGTCATGGCTTGCGTCGCGGGAACCTCGTGAGGTACCCCTTGGCCTTGATCTCTCCACCTCCCTCGCGAGCCTGCCTGGTGAGGCCGCCCCTGAGGAGGCCTTGTGTCGTCAGCCCCGTGAGGCTTGGCCCCTCGCGAGGGTCTTGAGTGTTGGTTGATGAAGACGGGCCGTACTAGGCCACTGGTGGAGCCACGCCACAGGCCGCAGGCAGGCAAGTCTGGGGACCCCCGTTCCCAGAACGCCGACACTATCGTATTTTTTCAACAAGTAGCTTGAGATCTCTCCTTAATGTCTCTTTCAAACACAATGTAGGGATCATATGGATAAAACATTGATGGCGATTCTTCTGCTCGTGGTGGTGGTACTCCTGGTTCACGGAGCCCATTCACCACAGTTCATAACCCAGGTAGTAATGATGGTGGTGCTTCTACCTCGTCTCGTGGCTCGCCCCTTCTAGTTAGCCCCCTACTCTCAAGATGCATCAATTTATAGGTAGAACATTTCTGACGCTGCAAACTTAGAACTAGACAAAATGCCATGCTAAACGGTTGTCCTTCTTCATTTTTTAGTGATGATGTTTTTTGTCAGTGGACTTCGGTTATGGCGGTGCTGGAAAGGCGATGGTGTTGTGGTGGTGCTATGGTGGTGTGGTGGTGTGGTGGAAGGTCGGCTGTGGTGTGGTGTATTACTCGTGGATGATGTTATGTTTCTTTCTCATGGATTATGCTATGTCTGACTTCGTGCATGAATATGTGGATGACTTCGTGCTATATGGATGATGATATATTGATGTTATATATGTGGATGATGTGGATGATGCTGTCGGATTTTGGGTTCCGGCAAAACCCTTGAGGTTCGAACACTGGGGTGCGCACGAAGATTTCCCCTTACCGAATCTCGCTCTCAGCCTCGCCGCGATCTCGAAGCTTGGCTAGATGAACTCACAACACAAGAGACACAAGATTTATACAGGTTCGGTCCACCATTGTGGTGTAATACCCTACTCCTGTGTGGTGGTGGTGGATTGCCTCTCGGCCTGATGATGAACAGTACAAGGGAAGAACAGCCTCCTGAGGAGAGGTGTTCTTGAGCTGGTGTGGTGTTCTACTTGTTCTGGTTTCGATCCTCTTCCTACTGTGGTGGCTAGTCCTATTTATAAAGGCCCTGGTCCTCTCCCCAAATATTGAGCGGGAAGGGATCCAACAACGACCAATTTGAAAGGGGATAGCTAGTACAAGCTATCCTGACTACAGGTGGTCTTCGCCTGTCAAAGGCGCTGGTGGTGACGCCGTCTTGGGCTCCACGATGACCTCCGTCTTGCCGTCCTGCTGGTCTTGGTCTTGTTGCACCGGTATGGAAACCTTTGCCTGATGCCTCGGTACTCCACGCTTGCGCTTGCCCCCTTAGCACCAAAGGGGAAACGAGGACACTACGCGCGTTGGCACCCGCCTGACCTTGGTCGTCATGGCTTGTGTCACGGGAACCTCGTGAGGTACCCCTTGCCTTGATCTCTCCGCCTCCCTCGCGAGCCTGCCTGGTGAGAACGCTTCTGAGAAGGCCTTATGTCGTCCACCTCGCGAGGCCTGGCCCCTCGCAAGGATCTGGAGTGTCGATTGACGAAGACGGGTCATACTAGGCCACTGGTGGAGCCACGCCATGGGACGCAGGCAGGCAAGTCTGGGGACCCCCGTTCCCAGAACGTCGACAGTAGCCCCCGGGCCCAAGGCGCGCTCGGACTTGGCTTAGCGGCAAAGCCAAAGGGCAAGTGTGGAGCGCCGCAGGCCCCAATAGCCTACGGCCTTGGTCGATGTGTGGCGACTGATTGGACGTGGGCGTCTCCGCTTCCCCACGCTGCCTCGGCAACTGCCCGATTTAATGAGTCCCTGCTGCATGCAAAAAGGGGTATCATTACCTGCGATCGTGGAGGTCGACGGTTGGCCTTCCTTGGGCTATAAATGAGGAGGGGTGAGAGCCCCCATCGCCAAGCTCTTCCCATTCCGCTCGCTTCTCCTCCCTCGCTCTGTTGCTTGTAGCGTCCCCCATGGCGCCTGCGAAGAGGTTTTCGGCGCGGAGAAGGGGAAGGCTCGCCAGGAAGGGCCTGGCTCTCCTCCGCCCAAGCGCGGATGCGGTCGCCCTCGCAAGCACTCCGCGACCCCGCCGCAGCTCCCTGCGGCCGCGGCGGTGACCCTTCACGTGGTGGGTGTCGCCCATGTCGAGGTTGCCCGGTTGGTGGAGGAAGGCGTACTGTGGCCGCGCGGCCTCCTCAGCCACGCTTCCACTCGGTGGAGGTGCTGTTGGAATTCGTCGTGTGGTCAGAAAACCCGGCCGGCAGCTGGCTTGAGCTCCCGCGCTTCTTCGTCAGTGAGCTACCGGCCGCTGGCCCAGGCGGGCTCTGGTTGCAGGCGGACGGCTGCTGCAGAAGGGCCTCCTGGGTCGCGATGGAGGTCTCTGTCGCCGGCAACGCAGCCTTGGCCCGAGGCTGGCAGACGTTTGCCCGTGTGCGCGGTCTGGGCAGGCCGTGCACCCTCCACTTCAGGTATGATAGCGACGCGACCCTCTACGTGACGGTGTTCGGAGGGGATGGCCGCCGCGTTGGGTGCTGCCCTGAAGACAACGACGGCGATGAGGTTCTCGGTCCTGGCGATGGTCGTGACGAGGGTGAAGGCGAACCCGCTCCCGGCGGCGACCGCGACTCGTCAAGCTACAGCGGCTCCTCCTCCGATGACAGCTACTCCAGCGACGGCTACGATCAACCGCCACGCCTCCGTGTCCGCCTCGAGGGCGGTAGCGGGGCATCTCGTCATTGCGCTTTGGTGAATCGCGAGGTGGGGTCTGGCTGAGCTCAGGAGGTCGTTGTAGATCCCTCCTCGCAAACTGCTGTAGGGCACATGTTGTTTTTGTTTTGTTTTCCTTCCTTCCTGCATTGAGAGAGACAAGTATGGGGCCCCGTGGGGGCGTGCAACAAACTATGATTTCCTAGTTAACATGCTGCAATTATTGTTCCTGTGCTATGTCATGGCGTCGTTGTGGTACGTTGGCATGTAGGAACAACTTAGCTTGGCATGTTTGAAATAGTTTCCGCCGTGCGAGGTGCCTGCTTCAGGCCTTGCCGGGCGCCTTAGGAGCTGCAAAAAACTCATTGAGAGACTGTCATTTTCTGAACCCTAGTCGCAAGGGCTGACGGCCGTGGCCCGGCGCTTTGTGTTGCGGTACCCGAGGGGCATGGACTGGGAGGGGTGCTCCCGCTGCGAATTCGAACAGGAGAGCCTCGTGAAAATCAGAAGGGAAAGGGCTAAAAGTGCGTTATATCGACTAGAGGGGGGGTGAATAGGCGATTTTTATGAATTCTTCACTGAGGAATTTGCCGGTGAGGAAATTCCTTAGCGAAGAACTACTTGCAGCGGAATAAGTACTCAGAAGTAAGCATGACAGAATACACACATGGTCATCATGATGAAATGAAGACAAACACAGAGTACAGAAAGCGTAAACACAGGATAACTCAAGATGAAGACAAATAGACTGAAGAAATTGAACTGAGGAAATTGAGAAAGTCTTTAGTCAAAGTCTTCAAACACATATGTGAACAATCACTCAACACAGTAATGAGGAAATGAAAGAGTTGAGGAAATAGAACCAGTAAGGTTGGTGAAGACAATGATTTGGTAGACCAGTTCCAACTGTTGTCTCAGTTGTACGTCTGGTTGGAGCGGCTGAGTATTTAAACTCGAGGACACACAGTCCTGGACACCCAGTCGCTGAGCACGCAGCTCAGGACACCAAGTCCTCACCGTATTCTCCTTGAACTAAGGTCACACAGACCTCGTCCAATCACTCGTGGTAAGTCTACAGGCGACTTCCAAACCTTCACAGACTTTGGTCACTTGGCGATCCACAATTCCTCTTGGATGCTCTAGACCATGACGCCTAACCGTCTGGAAGAAGCACAGTCTTCAAAGGTAACAAGCGTCGAATCCATGCAGGATCAATTTCTTCAGTGATGCTCAATCACTTTGGGTTTGTGGGTGTTTGGGTTTGGGGTTTTCCTCACTCGATGATTTTCGCTCAAAGTCCTCGGAGGATGGGTTGCTCTCAAATGACAAGTGTCAGTTTCTCTCGGAGCAGCCAACCAGCTAGTGGTTGTAGGGGGGCGGCTATTTATAGCCTAGGGAGCAGCCTGACATGATAAGACATAAATGCCCTTCAATGATATGACCGTTATGTGGATAAGATATTTTGGGACAGCTGGCGCGTAGCACAGCAACGGTCAGAAATTTGACTCTCAAATTCCTCAGGGCTATCATGTTCCTCACTGTGTAGGCAATCCGCACTGGCGAATTCCTAACTCCTCAGTCGGAACAAATTCCTCAGCGACCAGAAGAATTTCATCTCTGTCACTGAAGAAATTGACTGAACTGTATGAGATTTCCAATAGCTTCACTCGAAGGGATTGGTAGGTGTAGGATTTTGAGTTGAGCATCACATGGAAATTTTTCCTTAGTATTTCCTCGACCCCCTTTAACAGTACAGTGTTTCCTATGACTCAAGAAGGAGAAAAACAAAACTATGAAAATGAAAGTCTTCAAGCTTCATATTCCTTGCATGAATATTAAGTCTTCATGGACACACCAATTTCTTCACTTTCAAAGTCTTCATGAAAGTCTTCAGGAATACCAAAATCTTCAGTCAAAGATATTCATTTTTAGGGGTCGACTTTCACTGTAAATATCAAACTCCTCATAGACTTATAGACCTGTGTACACTCATAAACACATTAGTCCCTTAACATATAAGTCTTCAATACACCAAAATCACTAAGGGGCACTAGATGCACTTACAATCTCCCCCTTTTTGGTGATTGATGACAATATAGGTTAAGTTTTCAACGGGGATAAACATATGAAGTGTAAGTACTGATATTGAGGAATTTGAT
The DNA here is from genome assembly GCF_018294505.1 of Triticum aestivum. Lineage (NCBI taxonomy): Eukaryota > Viridiplantae > Streptophyta > Magnoliopsida > Poales > Poaceae > Triticum > Triticum aestivum. Next base: position 388,175,895 of record NC_057798.1, on the reverse strand, counting down.
TGCACAATATAGAAGAACTCCCCCTGAAGATGTGCATAGTGAGGAATTTGCTTTTGAAGCAATGCACACTTGAAGAGTTGAATCATGGAGATCTCCCCCTATATCTTGTAATTCATACATGCATTTGACATATAATATGAAGAATTTGAAATGCATGATGAAATATGGTGCCTGAAGAGATTCAGCATGCGTGTAATAATATTAACGAGGAACAAGCATGCAGAATCAGAGCACAGTGCATCAAAAGTATCAGAGCACCATCGGTTTTAAGATTACAACTCGATCCAATAAAAAGTTTCAGAAGAGCGAGAGTTGTAACTTAGCAAAAAAATGCCCATATAATAGACCCGCTTGAAGACTAACTGAGATTTCTCCCCCTTTGTCATCTAATGACCAAAAGGATCAAAACTGAGGACTAACGCCTCTGAAGAATATCAAGTTGATGGAAGAGCGTCAGCGTTCTCGGGGTCGGTTGTTGTAGTAGGGCTTGCCGAAGTGTCGTCCAAGTCTTCATTTTCATCAGTGTCGCGCGATGAAGAATAGGAGCTGGCCACCAAGGAAGGAACCTTGACCTTCTTGAATCTCTTTAGTGGAGGTGCAGACCAGTCAAATTCTTCCTTGAGACCCATGTTCTTCAGATCTTCTGCGTTGTAGACATGAGATAGAATAGCCCAGGTACGGTTGAAGGTTTCATGGAGGTAGTAGTGGTTTTTCTTCACTGCATTGTGTGTGGAGGTCATGTTGTGAAGAATTGAACCAAACTGACGCTTGACCCATTTATGATTGCGATCAACTTTCTGATGAAGACTGAGGAGTAACTCACGATCAGTCATCACCCTGGGTGCTGTGGCTTGAGGAATTTGCTTGGCAGAGGTGTTGGCGGCAGAGTCATGTGTGGCAGAGTCATCATTGGTGGAGTAGGATGCAGCTTTGCGAAATTGACCATCCAATGGACGAATGCCTTCATTTATTACAGCAGATGCCTTGCCTTTGTCATCAACTGAGGAAAATGTCCGTTTGAGGACTTCAATTGGAGGCAAGTAGCTGTCGTGGTTCAGAGTATCAGCCTTGTAATTGAGTGAAGACCTTGTCCTGATGAACCTCATAATCCATGGTGCATAAGGCTTCAGCTCAAATGGTAACATAGCAATATTTGCCAGAGTCCTCATGAAGAAATCATGGAAGTTGACGGGAATGCCATGAATGATATTGAAAAGCATATTCTTCATGATGCCAACGACTTCTTCATCATTTGAGCCGTGGCCTTTGATAGGACTCATTGTCTTCGTCAGAATGCGATAGATGGTCCGTGGCACATACAGTAATTCCTTGACGAGGAATTTGGTTCGAGGGGCCTGCCCTGGCTTCAAAGGCTTCATCGGCACTTGCATGTAATGATTTGTAAGCTTAGGTTCATTGTAGACGCAACGAGCACCTTCAAGGGGAGGACTGAGTGGGAGGGCACGAAGCAGTTCAGTTACTGGTGCCTTGTAGTGAGTATTTTCTGACACCCAGTCCAGCACCCATGAGTTCACATCTTCAGAATTTCCTGTGATGTGCAGCGTTGCATAGAATTGAAGAATGAGTTCTTCATTCCAATCACAGATGTCAGTGCAGAAATTTAGCAATCCAGCATCGTGAAGAACACTAAGGACGGGCTCGAAGCATGGCAGAAATTCCATGTCCACGTGAGGAATGTGTGCATGATCGAAGACTTTGTCTTTGTCGAATAGCACAGAGGAATAAAAGTTGGCTTGACTAGCAGTCCAGAAATGCCTCTTCCTTATGCGAGCAGAATCATAGGGATTGTAGTCAGTGAAGAACACATGCTCGTTGAAGAAATCTGCAGCCTTGAACTTTTGCTTCTTTGAGAATGGATCCTTTGGCCTGGGCAGAGGAGTGTCAGTGAGTTGCATCACAACCTCAGGAATCACAATCTCCGGTTCTTCAGGCTGAGGAATTTCTGGTTCCTCTTCAGTGGCGGTCTGTGTGTTGAAAGGATCAGCAGCAGCAGTTTCTTCAGCACTAGTGGCTGGAATTTCTTCATGCACAGACGAGGTAGGATGAGTTTCTTCAGAGCCTACTTGAACGGTTGGTGCAGGGGACTAAGGTATTTGTTGTATTGGGGTGAAGTGTGGAGAATTGGGATGCTGACTTTCCCAAAAGTCATCATTCATCACAGGCGTAGTGCATCCAATATCCACGTCTTCATCTTCAATTTCTTCAACGCCAGCCTCTTCAGCTGTGAACTGAGGCATTGGCGAGGAAGCAACAGGCGTTGAAGGGATCGCATCCGCTTCAATTTCTTCATCAATCTGCTCTCACGAAGCAGCAGAATGATTTTCTTCATCAGATCTGCTAGGGATCACATATTCTTCACCAAAAGGAACAAGGTCCTTTAATGGCATGGTGGAAATCGGAACAGCATCAATTGGATTTTCAAGTGAGCTGGTCATAGGCTTCATTTTCTTCAGAGCTGAAGAATCTGAGGCAGATGATGCTTTCCTTTTCTTCACTACAGCTCTCTCTGTAGCCTTGGTCTTCCTCACATCTGATGCAGATGGAAGGGTAGGAGTTGGTGTAGGCACAGGAGGAGCTGAGGAATCTGTTTGAATTTCCTCAGGCGCAACTAATGCAGTTGCCCTGACTTCTTCATTTTCTTCAGGCGCACCACTAGTGGATGCCCTGGCAATGTCTTCAGCGGCTGGAATGGAGTCATCAGCCCTGGAACTAGCATTTTCATCAGCAGCCTGAAAGTCATCAGCGGTGCTGGCATGTTCTTCAGTTTGCTGAGTAGAGGCTTCAGCTTGAGGAATTTCTTGTTGCGATGGGGCGGCAACAGCGGTGAACTTCAGTTTAACGAACCTGACTTTGGCTCCTTGCCAATCAGCATAATAAGCATTGAAATCATCGCTGAGGGCTTTGATTTCAGACTGGATCTTGAGGAGTTCATCAGTTGTCATTTTGACAATGTTTTTCCTCAGGAACTTCTCTTTCCTGAACTGAGCCTTCTTGATTTGTCTAGCATGCTCAAACTTCCATTTCTCTTTAGTGATGAAATGGGTCAGCATGTGACTTTGGCCAGGAGTCAAATGAAAATCAGGCATACGAGTGTTTGGGTCCTTGTGCCAGAGATCAATGTAGTCGAGGATCGCCTTTGGATCCAAAAGCAGTGGCACATTTGTGCCTTTGGCTCTAACGGCCCTTTCTTGCATGTCTCTGATGATTTTTGCAAGTTCATCATCATCAGCTTCATCGTCAGATGGCACTTGGAAGGCAACCTGTTTCTTCTTCGGACTAGGCCGAGGACCTCGTCCAGCAGTTGCCTTGGTCTTCAGCAGAGTGGGGCCTGATGAAGAATTTGGTGCAGCCAAGGAACTCGCTGAGACACCAGAGGCAATAGATATGCCTGCAGTCCTTTGGCACGTGGCCAAATGTACAGGTGTTGAGGACTTTGCCGGAGCAACTAAGGACTTTGGGGCAGGAGCTGAGGACTTCGGAGGAGCAGGAGCAGCATGAGGAACTGGCCATGAGGGCTTTGAAGAATCTGGCCGTGAGGGCATTGCTAAGGAACTTGGCCGTGAGGGCACAGTTGGTGAAGCACTTGGCTTGTGAGCGGGCTTCTTTGCCATCGATTTTCTAGGCCTGACAGAGGCATCAGTGGCAGCAGCAGCGGAGTCTTCATTGAATTTCCTCACTGCTTCTTTGGCTTGTCTTGCCAACTTGGCTTGGCATTTGGCCCATTCTTCAGGGAAATCCTCACCACGCTTGATGCTGGTGGGGTCAGCTTCTTGGCCAGGTGCCAATGGAGCTCTTGGGCATGGAGGATTTAGAGCGAATTTCTTCATATACTTTGGAGTTACATATCTGTACTCCCTCCATTCTCTTGCCCATCTCCTTTCAATCCTCTGTATGCGCACCTTGCGCTGATTTTTGTTCTCCTTTCCGAACTTAGCCTCATCAGGTGTGCAATAGTCAGCATAGATGTTCTCAGGTATTTCATACGCAGTCATGACCTCAGGCCTCTTTCCTCCTTTCTGTGGTTTCTTACCGTCTGCCATATTCTTCAGTTGAGGGATTTTAACAATCGAATTCTCTGAAGAAGTATGCAACTTTTCTTCGAGGAATGCTGCAAATGAGTTAAGTTGATGAGAACCTAGTGATTCAGCAGCGGACATGAGTACCTGTGAACAGAGTATAGTTGCGAGGAATTTGAAGAGGTCATATGCGTTCTCAGAAGGTTTTCAAAAAGAACAAGTTTGAGGAATTTAACCAGATGAGTCTTGAAGAATTTCACAAAGCGTTCTTTGTCTTAGGTTCCAGAGTTGTATAGATTGAGGATCCACACAATTGAGGAATCTTGAAGATAAATGATGCTTAGATAAACGAATCAAGAACAGATGACTAGTGAGGTGTTTTGTGTGTGAGGATTTGAAGAATAAAACACCTTTGAAGAATTTGTAGAAAAAAATTTGAATCGAAGAGGGCAGTAAAAGTAACTTTTAATTACCCTGATGAAGAACACGACAAACTGAGAAGTGTAGATTTGAAGCTCGTCAGTTCAGATCTTCCACGCCCTAACTTGGCGGAGGAAGACAGCTACGGCGGCGGCGGAGTGAAGATTTACATGGCCGGCACGAGTACGACGGCGACGAGGTCGAGGCAGTGAAGCTCTTCCTCACCGGCGATGATAGAGTAGCGGCGGCGCTAGGGTTTGAGAAGCTCGAGCGAGAGACAGAGAGGTCGAGCGGAGTAAAGGAAGTGAGGAAGGGGTGAGGGGGTATTTATAGTCGCAGTGAAAAAATGTTCGCCCGAAGATTTAGGACGAACATGCCCCTGACCCTTCTCATTCGCTTGACATGTGTCACCCACGTACTGAAAAGTGGAGATCGTGTTAGATCGTGGGTGAATAGATAAGTCTATCATGGGATACGGGACGGTTTGAGCGACAAAACCGAAAATTTGGATAAGATAAGATTTTAAGTTTCGTTCGCAATTTCTTCAGCTGACAAGGACACAGTGAAGATTTTGAACGAGTTTCAAATAGAACGCACATGAAGAATTTGTGAATAGATTGGGTTGAGTATAACATAGAGGGGGAAGGGTCCGATCACATTCACTTAGCAGAAAATGCAACTTGAAGAAATAGCCATAAGTGAATGCTGTAGAGGACATAAACCCACATATATATATATAGCCAATGAAGAAAAACGATGGAAACAGTGAAGATTTTGCAAAGTTGAAGAATTTCAAAAACTGAAGAATTTCAAAAACTAAGGAAAAACTCAAATTGAAGATTTTCAACTGTGGTGGTGGCGTGACCCACCGTATAAGAATGATGATTTCAGACACCGCGTACAATTGTCGTAGGGTTCTGAGAATCAAATTCTTCATTAATTTCTTCACACTTAGAGTGTTATTCTTCATTGATTGAAGAAAAACGTTTCTTCATGTGTTGCACATCTAAGTCATCAATTTTGCATAAGTGTTAGGATGAGTGTCCTTTTTCAAAGAACATTTGAAGACTCTAAGATATTTAGCTCACACCGCAACTTGCTAAATCTCTTCTCATCCAAGGGCTTTATGAGGATATCGGCTAGCTGTTCTTCAGTCTTCACATGCTCAATAGAAATGTCGCCCTTCAACACATGATCACGAAGAAAATGATGACGAATCTGAATGTGCTTTGTCTTCGAGTGCTGAACTGGGTTGTGAGCAATCTTGGTGGCACTCTCATTGTCACGGTAGAGACGCACATTCTTCACGTTGATGTCGTAGTCCTTGAGAGTTTGCTTCATCCACAGCAATTGAGCGCAGCAAGAACCAACAGCAATGTACTCAGCTTCAGCAGTAGACAGTGATACGCAATTCTGTTTCTTCGAGGACCAACAGACCAAAGATCATCCAAGGAAATGACAAGTACCAGATGTTGACTTGCGGTCCACACGATCACTAGCATAGTCAGAGTCAGAATATCCAATGAGATCAAAAGTAGAGCCCTTGGGGTACCATAGTCCTAGTGTTGGTGTGTGAGCTAGATATCGAAGAATATGCTTCACAGCCTTATGGTGTGATTCGTTCAGTGTAGCTTGAAATCGGGCACACATGCAAACACTAAGCATTATATCTGGCCTAGATGCACATAAGTACAATAAAGAACCAATCATGGAGCGGTATACCTTGTGATCGAAGTCAATACCCTTTTCATCAGTGCATAGATGGCCATTTGTGGGCATAGGAATTTTGAATCCTTTGCAATCTTGCATGCCAAATTTCCTCAGAACATCCTTGAGGTATTTCTCCTGAGATATGAATATGTCATTGTGATGTTGACGAATTTGAAGACCTAAGAAGAATTTCAACTCTCCCATCATAGACATTTGATATTCTTCACTCATCATATAGGCAAATTCATCACTATAACGTTGGTAAGTACAGCCAAAGATAATATCATCAACGTATATTTGGCACACAAATAGTTCACCATCATAAGATTTAGTAAAGAGAGTAGGGTCGAGTGAACCGGGTGTGAAGCCATTCTTCATGAAGAATTCCTTCAAAGTATCATACCACGCCCGAGGGGCCTGCTTGAGGCCATAGAGGGCCTTGTTGAGTCTGAAGACTTTGTCAGGATTCTTTGGATCTTCAAAACCTGGGGGTTGAGCAACATATACTTCTTCCTCAAGCTTACCATTGAGGAATGCACTTTTCACATCCATTTGATATAAAGTGATATTCTGATGGTTAGCATAAGCAAGTAATATGTGAATAGCCTCAAGTCTAGCAACAGGTGCAAAAGTTTCATCGAAATCAATTCCTTCAACCTGTGTGTAGCCTTGAGCTACAAGTCGTGCCTTATTCCTCACCATAAGGCCATTTTCATCTTGCTTGTTGCGGTAGATCCACTTTGTGCCAATGATATTGTGCTTGCGAGGATCTGGACGTTTGACCAGTTCCCAGACATTGTTGAGCTCGAACTGATGTAATTCTTCTTGCATGGCCTGAATCCACTCAGGCTCCAGAAATGCTTCATCTACCTTAGTGGGCTCTGTGATAGAGACAAAATCATAGTGCCCACAAAATTTAGATAAATGTGAGGCTTTTGAGCGGGTGAGAGGAACTGGTGCTTCAATGTCATCGATGATCTCTTCAACTCGCACTTCTTTTGCAACACGAGGATGAGCTGGTTATCGTCGAGGAATTTGATCAGCATTTTCTTCAGGTGCATTAACTTGACGATCTTCGCATTCTGGAATGAATTCTTTAGTAGATTCTTTGGTAGGAATGACATCCTCGGTAGCCTTGAACTTGATAGAATCCTCAAGTGCTGGTTTATCTATCACAGAAGGTAGGTGCTCTCTTTGCGAGCCATTAGTTTCGTCGAACCGCACATCTACAGTTTCAACAATCTTGTGAAGAGCGATGTTGAAGACTCTGTAGGTGTGCGAGTCCTTTCTGTAACCAAGCATAAAACATTCATGTGCTTTCGGTGCGAATTTAGCATTGTGATGAGGATCTCTAATCCAACATTTAGCACCGAAGACTTTGAAATAACTCACATTGGGTTTCTTGTCAGTGAGGAGTTCATAGGCAGTCTTCTTGAAGAATTTGTGAAGATATACTCTATTGATGATGTGGCACACGGTATCAATTGCATCAATCCAAAAACGATGAGGCATTTTGTATTCATCAAGCATAGTGCAAGCCATCTCAACAAGAGTTCTGTTCTTGCGCTCCACGACGCCATTTTGCTGAGGAGTATAAGGAGCAGATAACTCATGACTAATACCAAGTTCATCAAGATAGTCATTAAGACTAGAATTCTTGAACTCAGTTCCATTGTCACTCCTGATATGCTTGATCTTCACACCAAAGTTGGTTGAAGCCCTCGAGGAAAATTGTTTGAAGACTTCCTGCACTTCATGTTTGTAAGTAACAGTGTGTACCCATGTGTAACGAGAGTAATCATCAACAATAACAAAGCCATATAGAGATGCATCATTAGTGATTGCTGAGTAATGATTAGGACCAAAGAGGTCCATGTGAAGCAATCCGAATGGACGAGTAGTGGTCATGATAGTCTTCGCTGGATGCTTGGCCTTAGTCATCTTCCCAGCTTCACAGGCACCACACAAGTGATCCTTGAGGAATTTGACATTCTCAATGCCAATGAAATGCTTCTTCTTCGCAAGCGTGTGCAAATTCCTCATGCCAGCATGACCAAGTCGTCGATGCCATAGCCAGCCTTCTGAAGCTTTTGCAAGTAAGCACACGGCAGGTTGTGGTCCTGTAGAGAAATCAACAATGTACAAGTCTCCTCTCCTAAAGCCTTCGAAGACTGACTTTTTCCTTTGTCAGCGAAGATGATATGCTTCAGATGTGACCTTGTTAAGGGAGCATCCATCAATAGGTTCTTGTCACCAGTCATGTGATTTGTACATCCACTATCGAGGACCCACTCGTTGGCTTTGGGTTGATCATCCTGCAGATGAATTAGTGCAACTTACAGTCTCATATACTTCATCAGTGAAGAATATGATATCAATATCATCAGGTCAATTTCATCAAGTAAATTGATTAGATAATCAGTATGAGGATGTGTGAAATGAAGGTTCATTTCATCATGATTAGTCTGCGTCCTATCAGGCACTGTTCGGGTCTCCAGCAAATTCTTCAGTCGTTCTGAGCACGACTGGAGACCTGACCCTGCATAAAAGGTTAGTTCTTTTTCTTCACCACCCACGTCTGGAGGGGTGGCAAAGAATTCATCACTCTGTGAGCACCATATGAGAAAGGTGGCATGGATGCCAGTCCACTTCGTTTCACATAAGAGGGGTTAGGGTAAGCATATGAATAAGCAGAGAAATTCTTCGAGGACTTATGAACATAATGATTTGAAGAATAATGCACATATTCATAGCCCTTAGCTCTACCCTGCGAAACAGAAGGGTTAGCATGATGGTCATCATATGAGGACTTTGATCCTTTTGAGGAATTTGATCCGTGTGAGGAATTTGGTCTGTATGAGGACTTGGATCCATATGAAGAGTTTGGTCCATATGAAGGGTTTGATCTGGAGTTCCTATTCTTCATTGGTGGTGTCATGAGGACATTCACCTGAAGACTTTCAACATAACTTTTGGGAACCCAGATTTTCTTCATAGGGGAACCGTTCCTGCAGTTAGTGCCAACATATCTAGCAAATACTTCACCATTCTGATTTTTGAACAGTTTATAGTTGGAGTAAAATGACTCATCAGAAGAATGAGGAGATTCACATGTAAAGCCAGATAAGTTAGATGGATCAACTGGAGGTCCCTTTGCAGCAACCCATGAGGTTTTGGGGTACTGCTCAGGCTTCCAATATGTTCCATCAGCATTGAGTTTCCTCTCAAAGGCAATACCCTCTTTCCTAGGGTTTCTATTGAGGATCTACTTTTTAAGCATATGACAAAGAGTCTGATGCCCTTTGAGACTTTTGTACATGCCTGTCATATACAATTCCATCAGCCCTGCATCGTCAGTGATACTAGCAATGTCCTCAGATGAGGAATTAGTGATAGCAGTGATAGGTGAAGAATTTGTAACATTTGGAGCATTTGAACATTCAGGTTAAGAATTAGCAGATTCACGTTCAACGCACTTTAAGCATGGAGGATCAAATTCTTCCTGAGTAGCGCTGATTTGTTGAGCAAGTAATGAATCGCGCTCCTTCTGAAGATCTTCATAACTCACTCTTAGCTTCTCAAGATCTTGCTTTCTTTGAAGAAATTCATAAGAAAGCTTCTCGTGATCAGATAAGAGAGTTTTATGATGACTTTGAAGGTTGTCAAACTTAGACTGAAGTCTCTGAAGATTTTCAGTTAAGTCTTTAGTGCGGTCCATTTCATCACCCAACATATCATCACTTTTGTCTAGCATGTTTTGAAGTTTTTCAATAGCCTTTTGTTGTTTCACAGCAATCTTAGCAAGTTTAGAGTAGATAGGCTTAAGATTTCATCAAATTCATCCTCACTTGATTCAGAGGAGGGGTATTTAGTTACCTTGGCAGCCTTTGTCATGAAGCAATAGGTGGGAGCATAGTCGTCATTGCCTTCATCAGCATTGTTGGTGTTGCCATTTTCTTCAGAGTTGAAGATAGACTTGCTGACAAATGCGGTAGCAAGAGCTAGACTTGCCACACCAGACTCAGACTCCTTGGATGCCTCCTCTTCCTCATTATCCTCAGATTCAGCCTCAGAATCCATTTCCTTGCCAATGAATGCCCGAGCCTTCTTGGAGCTGCTCTTCTTGTGGGATGAAGACTTTGAGGATTTTGATGATGAAGACTTTGACGATTTCTTCTTCTTCTTGGCATCATCAGAACTATAATCCTTGTATTTTTTCTTCTTTAATTCCTTGTCCCACTGAGGACAATCTTGAATGTAGTGACCAGGCTTCTTGCATTTGTGGCATAGCCTTCTCTTATAGTCACTTGATGAGGAATCACTGCTCCTTGAAGATTATCCAAAGCGACCACGTCTTGAGAATTTCTGGAACTTCTTCACGAGTAGTGCTAGCTCCTGGCTCAATTCTTCAGGATCACCAAGGCTACTACCAGAATCTTCACATTCAGATTCAGACACCGCCTTGGCCTTCAGGGCACGTGGTTTGCCATAGCTTGAACCATAGAGATCTCTCTTTTCAGCAAGCTGGAACTCATGAGTATTTAGCCTCTCGAGGATATCAGCGGGATCTAGTGACTTGTAATCATCACGCTCTTGAATCATCAGTGCCAGAGTGTCAAATGAGGAATCGAGTGATCTCAGCAATTTCTTCACCACCTCATGGTCGGTGATGTCAGTGGCACCGAGCGCTTGAAGCTCATTTGAGATATCAGTGAGGCAATCGAAGGTTTGCTGAACATTTTCATTGTTGAGTCTTTTGAAGCGGTTGAAGAGATTGCGAAGAACGTCAACACGAGAGTCACGTTGAGTTGAGACACCTTCGTTTACTTTGGAGAGCCTATCCCAGATAAGCTTAGCAGTTTCCAAAGAACTCACTCTACCATACTGCCCTTTACTCAGATGACCACATATGATATTCTTCGCTTGAGAACCGAGTTGCTTGAATCTCTTCACATCAGCAGCGTTCAGGGAAGGTGTGACTGAGGGGAACACCATTTTCCACAACGTACCAGAGATCGTTGTCAATTGCTTCAAGATGCATTCGCATCTTATTCTTCCAGTAGGGGTAGTCCGTGCCATCGAAGGTAGGACACCCAGTAGAGACCTTGATCATACCTGCGGTCGACATAACTAGAACTCCAGGTGGTTAAACCAAAATCACACAGAAAAAGGGAGTACCTTGCTCTGATACCAATTGAAAGTGCGTTATATCGACTAGAGGGGGGTGAATAGGCGATTTTTATGAATTCTTCACTGAGGAATTTGCCGGTGAGGAAATTCCTTAGCGAAGAACTACTTGCAGCGGAATAAGTACTCAGAAGTAAGCATGACAGAATACACACATGGTCATCATGATGAAATGAAGACAAACACAGAGTACAGAAAGCGTAAACACAGGATAACTCAAGATGAAGACAAACAGACTGAAGAAATTGAACTGAGGAAATTGAGAAAGTCTTCAGTCAAAGTCTTCAAATACAGATATGAACAATCACTCAACACAGTAATGAGGAAATGAAAGAGTTGAGGAAATAGAACCAGTAAGGTTGGTGAAGACAATGATTTGGTAGGCCAGTTCCAACTGCTGTCTCAGTTGTACGTCTGGTTGGAGCGGCTGAGTATTTTAAACTCGAGGACACACAGTCCCGGACACCCAGTCGCTAAGCACGCTGCTCAGGACACCAAGTCCTCACCGTATTCTCCTTGAACTAAGGTCACACAGACCTCGTCCAATCACTCGTGGTAAGTCTTCAGGCGACTTCCAAACCTTCACAGACTTTGGTCACTCGGCGATCCACAATTCCTCTTGGATGCTCTAGACCATGACGCCTAACCTTCTGGAAGAAGCACAGTCTTCAAAGGTAACAAGCATCGGATCCACACAGGATCAATCTCTTCAGTGATGCTCAATCACTTTGGGTTTGTGGGTGTTTGGGTTTGGGTTTTTCCTCACTCGATGATCTTCGCTCAAAGTCCTCGAAGGATGGGTTGCTCTCAAATGACAAGTGTCAGTCTCTCTTGGAGCAGCCAACCAGCTAGTGGTTGTAGGGGGCGGCTATTTATAGCCTAGGGAGCAGCCCGACATAATAAGACATAAATGCCCTTCAATGATATGACCGTTATGTGGATAAGATATTTTGGGACAGCTGGCGCGTAGCACAGCAACGGTCGGAAATTTGACTCTCAAATTCCTCAGGGCTATCATGTTCCTCACTGTGTAGGCAATCCGCACTGGCGAATTCCTAACTCCTCAGTCGGAACAAATTCCTCAGCGACCAGAAGAACTTCGTCTCTGTCACTGAAGAAATTGACTGAACTGTATGAGATTTCCAATGGCTTCACTCGAAGGGATTGGTAGGTGTAGGATTTTGAGTTGAGCATCACATGGAAAAAAATTCCTTAGTATTTCCTCGACCCTCTTTAACAGTACGGTGTTTCCTATGACTCAAGAAGGAGAAAAACAAAACTATGAAAACGAAAGTCTTCAAGCTTCATATTCCTTGCATGAATATCAATTCTTCATGGACACACCAATTTCTTCACTTTGAAAGTCTTCATGAAAGTCTTCAGGAATACCAAAATCTTCAGTCGAAGATATTCATTTTTAGGGGTCAACTTTCACTGTAAATATCAAACTCCTCATAGACTTATAGACCTGTGTACACTCATAAACACATTAGTCCCTTAACCTATAAGTCTTCAATACACCAAAATCACTAAGGGGCACTAGATGCACTTACAAGGGCTCACGAGGGCACCCTCACAACCCCTTTGCGACGCTTGCGAGAGAGAGCAAGTCAGACAAAGAGCTGAAGACAGAAAACAGAGGCAGAAGACGATGGAACAGAACCGGCAAAGAACACCAGAAGCAACTTTAATCAAGGTTCAAACAAGGAAGAGGGAGCCAACTGCAGAAAGCAAATGAAAAGCCACATCCGGCACCTAGTCTAGTCTTCAACTCTTCTCACCAGCGCGGAGGTAAGTGCTACCACTGGGCATGAGAGGGAGCCCCCGAGGCCCAAGGGCGGCACTCCTAAGACTCCGGGGCGTGTACAACCCCACTCATTATTACGTGAGAGTGTCACGGGCGGCGAGCTTCATAGGCACTGGGCCTTCTTCACAAGCATCGGGCCTTTCTTCGGGCGGCGAGCTTCACAGGCACTGGGCCTTCTTCATAGGCACCGGGCCTTTCTTCAGGGGTAAAACTTCCGGAGGTGCTGGATGTTCTAGGCGTTCGGGATAGGTACCCCATCCAAGGTCTCCAGGTGCGCAGCACCAGGCCTGGAGACATGGACGACCTTGAACGGGCCCTCCCACATGGGAGAGAGCTTATGCAGCCCTTCCCTGGAGAGCACCCGCCTCAGGACGAGATCACCCACCTCGAGCGTCCTTGAGAGAATGCTGCGGCAGTGATACCGCCGCAGCGCCTGCTGGTGTCTTGCTGCCCGTAGCGTGGCTTCACGGTGTCGTTCCTCCCCCAGCACGAGGTCCATCCCCCGCATGGCGTCCTGCTGCACCTCATCAAATGCCAGGACCCGCGCGGAGCGACGCCTAACCTCATGAGGGAGAATTGTCGTGGTTCTAAGTCTGACAGTAGAGTGGGGGTAGGTATGGAGAGGCAAGGTCCTAGCTATGGAGAGGTTGTAAACACAAGAGATGTACGAGTTCAGGCCCTTCTCGGAGGAAGTAAAAGCCCTACGTCTCAGAGCCCGGAGGCGGTCGAGTGGATTATGTGTATATGAGTTACAGGGTGCCGAACCCTTCTGCCTGTGGAGGGGGGGTGTCTTATATAGAGTGCGCCAGGACCCCAGCCAACCCACGTAATGAAGGGTTTAAGGTACATTAAGTCCGAGGCGTTACTGGTAACGCCCCTCATAAAGTGTCTTAACTACCATAAAGTCTACTTAACTACAGACCGTTGCAGTGCAGAGTGCTTCTTGACCTTCTGGTGGTCGAGTGAGTCTTCATGGTCGAGTCCTTCAAGTCGGTCGAGTGAGTTCCTCGTAGGTCGACTGGAAGGTGATCTCTTCTAAGGGTGTCCTTGGGCAGGGTACTTAGATCAGGTCTGTAACCCTACCCTAGGTACATGACTCCATCATTAGCCCCCGAATGGATTGAGGCTTGAGTGATGAAGGAGTTGATGTTGTTTCCGATTAGCCTTCGCATATTGGTCGTGCGTCGTTTTGAACCAAAAAATCTCTTTGTTGATAGTGACCAACTTTTCTTCAGTCGACTCGATCCATTCTTTTCTTTCGTCGAGTGATCTTTTGGACTTCGCCGATTTCCGAGTGACGGATCGCAGGAAATCCCGCGTCTGACAGACCGATCTGCCGTTCGCGGATTCCGCGGGATGCGAAATTTGGGGAAGCGCGCGAAGCGGGGCGGACCGTGGCACTCGGACGGGACAGGGCATAGACGCCTCGATCTCCGTGCCGCTTTTTTCGCCACGTATCACGTCCGCGTAACTGTTTCAGGATATGATTAGATCGACCGGGCCCACCTGTCATCCACTCGGAAGGGATCTTATAAATGCGCCCGGTGAGGGTTTTTTGAACAGTGCCTCAGCATTCTCTCTCTCTGCTCCCTTCGTCTCTGCCCAACGTGCTCGCTCTCGCCTCCGCACAACTTCTCCTCGCGCGTCTCGCCGGCAGCCATGGTCAAGGAGAAGACGGCGGCGCTGGAACGCGCGAAGAAGGCGTCGGCGACGGAGAAGGCGAAGGGGAGATCCACCAGTCGCGGCGGGTCTTCGTCTAGATCTCGCCTGCCGAAAGGCTGGGTCCAGGGAGATTGGATCCAGTCGACCATCACGGAGAAGGATCTCCTCGACATGGCCAACGACGGCCTGATCCCCCATGGAGCAACGAGACTTCCGGGGAAAGAGTGGCAGCCCCAGCCGAAAGAGGGTGAATGCGTGCTTCTGGCTACCCATGTCGACCGCGGATTTTCTTTGCCGCCGAGCATTTTCTTCCGTGGTTTCTTGAACTTCTTTGGAGCGCAACTCCACCACTTCACCCCGAATTCTATCGCCTATCTTGTCGCGTTTGTGTCCATGTGTGAGGGTTTTCTGGGTTGTCGACCGCATTGGGGCTTGTTCAAGCACATATTCACGTGTCGCTCTCAGACCGTGAAGAAGGCGAACCCAGGCGATGAAAGAACCCAAGTTGTCCAAATGTGTGGGGGTCTGGGGATCCAGGTGAGGAACAAGAGCACCTTCCCAGCCATGACATTTCCCGAGTCAGTCAGAGGCTGGCAGTCGACCTGGTTTTACTGCCAGGATCAGCCGACGCCGGGGCAGTCGAGTGGACTCCCTCAGTTCACCATGGACCGAGTGAACAAGCCCTCCTCTCTGAAGGTGATTCCGGAGGAGAAAGCTGACGTGAAGATGCTGATGGAGCGCGTAGTTCAGTTGGTTCGGGAGGGAGTGACGGGTATGGATCTCCTGGAGGTTTTTCTTAGGCGTCGTATCCAGCCTCTTCAGTTCCGGAGCCATTGTATGTGGTTGTACTGCGGGACTGAAGATGAGACTCGGATCCATCCAGAAGCAGTCGACGATGCCACTCTGGAAAGGTGGATGCTCGCTGTTACTGGGAACAAGGATAACCCTCGTGGAGCCAGAAGGATTCCTCCACTCGACCACCACAGTGATCCAAACAAGGTATGTCTGCTCCACTTCCCATTGTATTCTTGTCATATTTATTTCTGTTTATTCTGCCAATCGGTCGATTGATCTTTGTCTTGATGTCTATCAGGCCCTCACTGAGCTGTACTCGATGCCCAATGGAGCACAGGCTCCGACTAAGGAGGGAGAAGCGAGCGGGGGCGAGAGCCAGGAGGAGTGGGACTCGGATGCCGCTGAGGATGATGATGATGATGATGATGATGACGATGAGGAGGACGAAGAAGAGGAGGAGGAGGAGGAGGTCGCACCACCGCGCTCGGAAAGGCGGTCGAAGCTTGTCCATGACCCTGCGACCGAACGTGGCAAGGGGGTTGCAACTGTTGCACAATCGACCAAGCGCCCTCGGACCACTTCTCCGGCGCCGACTGAAAAGGCGCCGAAGCAGCCCAGGGCGGCCCCGTCAAAGCAGACCAAGCTCCTGCCGAAGATGAAGGTGTCCATCCCCACCATATCAGGGTAATCATGCTGCTTAAGTCTTCTTGTTTTGCGCGAACTTTATCTCTGGTTGGCGCTGGAGTTAGTCGACTGATTCTTTGGAGTTGCAGTGCTGCTACTTCTGAGACCTCAGCCCGGGCTGACGACCATGAGATGGAGGACGCAGCAACCTCAAACCCTGGTACTGTACCCTTAACACCGTTTTTAGTGGACTGACTCATGATCTCTAATTCTGATTCTTTTCTGTAGCTCCATCCAATGTTGTTATCACTCTCCCTGATGATGATGAAGATAAGGAACCGCTGAAGCACAGAAGGAGTAGGAAAGCGTCTGCCGGCAGGGCGCCCCAGGATGTGACGGTGCCTGAGACTCTGGTCGCGGAGGAGGAGAACACCACTCGACACACTGTGTCCTTCGCATATCCACTGACGAGTGTTCTCCCTGCTTCGTCGAGTGCCGCACAGCCCTCCCTCTTCACGACGCACCACGTCCCAGAGGACCAAGCTGGCGCCGCGAAGGAGGCGATACGCCAGGCAGGGATCATGATGGAGCAGTTGAAGACCATCCGGGATGCGAACCAGGCAGCTTACGACGCCAGTTCCGCCCTTCAAAGCAATGTTCAGGTCAGTCGACCATCGCTTGTTCTGTTAGGATATGCTATCAAAAAACTTTTCTTTCCAGAATTTATAGTAGTCACCCAGTGGGTGTGTCGATTTAAACTCCGTGTTAGCGGGGGCACGCTGAGTGCACCCGCTGGGTGTAGTCCCCAAGGCTAAGGTCGACTGCTGGCAGTCGGCCTTAGGCTTTATAAGTTCAGTCTTTCCGTCATTCGACTATAACGAATGGATTTCGCAAACCGGTGGGGGCACGCTGAGTGCACCCACTGGGTGTAGTCCCCGAGACTGTGGTCGATTGCTTGCAGTCGATTACAGTCTTAAAGAATACATCTTGTTTTTTTTGAGGTCGACTGGTCGACTCTGTCTTCAATAGGATTAGTGGGGGCACGCTGAGTGCACCCACTGGGTGTAGTCCCCGAGACAATGGTCGAATGCTTGTATTCGGTTGTAGTCTTAGAAACGCATGATTTTTCCTTTTCCACTCGGAAGTGAATTATCTTTGACATTTAGTCGATTGATTCTTCGCAGAGATCCTGTGACCTTGCGGCTCGCTACACTGAGCTGGAAAACAAGCACATTCAGCTCGAGCTGGATTTGAAGCTGGTTCAGGAGAATCTGACGAAGGCAAAGGAGGAGACCAAAGGTATGTTTGGTGAGACCTCGACGACTGCTTTTTCCCTTTATTTGTTTCAAAATCTGATCTTGCTGTAACTTGCAGGTAAGGTGAAGGAGGCCCAGTAGAAAAAAGACCTTGAACTAGCTGAGAAGATCAAGCTTGCTGACGAGAAGTTGGCTTCAGTCACCAACTTGAACAAGAAAATACCAATCTGAAAGCTGCTCTTGGGATCGCCAACAAGGAAGTCAGTCGACTGAAAACTGACAAAGCTGCCCTGACCGACAAAGTCAGTAAGTTGACTGGGAAGAAAAATGATCTGGAGGCCTTCCTGAGTGGTCTTGCCAAGAAGCTGTTCCTTACGCTTGAAGGTAACCCTTTACGCTCAACAATCATTTTCAACTGTGGTTTTTCCATTCGACCATTGCCTTGACTCGGTGATCGTCCTTGCAGAATTTTGTCAAAACTTTGAAGAAGAGACTAGCCGGCTGGAACCAAACCTTGACCCCGTCAATTCTCCGATGAACGACGAAGTTGCCATGAACGTTTTCTGACTGGAGTCCCGTGTTGCAGCTATCGTGGACTATCTTGCCAGGTTGAAGGTCGCCACATCTCGCATCGACTCAACGCTCTGGCCCAGGGAGACACTCCAGAATGACCTCGAGTCGCTGATGGCTCGCTTGAACACGGTCCTTGGTCGAGCGCAGGAGTGGAAAAAGTCCTCGGCTCGGTGCGGTGCAGATGTTGCTCTATGTCTGGCCCTAGTCCACTGCAAAGATACGCGAGAAGACAAGCTGGCGGCTCTCCGGGTGGCCAACACTAAGAAACACGACTTCAGGTCCTTTATGGAAACTTTCATTGCTGCTGCCACTCGGATCGCAGATGGAATTGATCTTGATGAGTTTGTTGCACCTTCCAGCCCTCCACGGGAGGGGTAAAAAACTTCTTTTAAGCTCGACCCTTTAAATTTGCCTCGGTATGTCGAGTGGAGTTGTAACCGATAAACCTTAACAGGCTTAGCGCCTGAGCACTTTCGGTTCCTTTAGGTATCGACCCGAACTTGAATTTGATGTTTGAATATGATTGCTTTTGGCTGGAAATGTCTTTTGCAAGTTCAAAGCAAGACGCTCACTGCAGTCGACTTATTCCTTAATCCACTTAGGTGAGCGCTGGGCTGCAGCTAAGCTCTTGAGTGAGAGGTTTGCTCTTCATTCGGCAGGATTTCCATGTCTTAGGCGAGTGCTGGGCCGCAGCTAAGCCCCCGAGTGAGAGGTTTGCTCTTCACTCGGTAGGATTTTTACATCTTAGGCGAGCACTGGGCTGCAGCTAAGCCCCCGAGTGGAAGTCTGGCTTACCACTCGGTAGGATTTTTATAACTTAGGCGAGTACTTGGACTGCAGCTAAGCCTCCGAGTGAGAGGTTTGCTCTTCACTCGGTAGGATTTTTATACCTTAGGCGAGCACTGGGCTGCAGCTAAGCCCCCGAGTGGAAGTCTGGCTTACCACTCGGTAGGATTTTTATAACTTAGGCGAGTACTTGGACTGCAGCTAAGCCTCCGAGTGAGAGGTTTTCTCTTCACTCGGGTAGGATTTTTATACCTTAGGCGAGCACTGGGCTGCAGCTAAGCCCCCGAGTGGAAGTCTGGCTTACCACTCGGTAGGATTTTTATAACTTAGGCGAGTACTTGGACTGCAGCTAAGCCTCCGAGTGAGAGGTTTGCTCTTCACTCGGTAGGATTTTTATACCTTAGGTGAGCACTGGGCTGCAGCTAAGCCCCCGAGTGGAAGTCTGGCTTACCACTCGGTAGGATTTTTATAACTTAGGCGAGTACTAGGACTGCAGCTAAGCCCCCGAGTGAGAGGTTTGCTCTTCACTCGGTAGGATTTTCATATCTTAGGCGAGCATAGGGCTGCAGCTAAGCCCCCGAGTGGAAGTCTGGCTTACCACTCGGTAGGATTTTTATAACTTAGGCGAGCACTGGGCTGCAGCTAAGCCTCCGAGTGGAAGTCTGGCTTACCACTCGGTAGGATTTTTATAACTTAGGCGAGTACTAGGACTGCAGCTAAGCCCCCGAGTGAGAGGTTTGCTCTTCACTCGGTAGGATTTTCATATCTTAGGCGAGCACAGGGCTGCAGCTAAGCCCCCGAGTGGAAGTCTGGCTTACCACTCGGTAGGATTTTTATAACTTAGGCGAGTACTAGGACTGCAGCTAAGCCCCCGAGTGAGAGGTTTGCTCTTCACTCGGTAGGATTTTATTTAATCTTAGGCGAAACGGATTCGCAGCTAAGCCTCCGAGTGGGAGTCTGGCTCACCACTTGGTAAGGATTTTTACAAACTTAGGCGAAACGGATTCGCGGCTAAGTCACCCACTGAGGGGAAAATTTTATTGGACAAAATAAAAGTGACAAAAATTATGGAGGAACTGTGACACTATTATTTTGAAATCCATGAACTACAGAAGTACTTTATTGCAACTCATCCGAGTGATAAGCTTAAGTGTAAAATGGGCGGAGTAGTTCCGCGTTCCAAGCTCGGGGCTCGTCGATATTATGTTCGACGTTGTAAAGACGGTACGCCCCGTTGTGGAGAACTTTGGTGACGATGAAGGGTCCTTCCCAAGAAGGAGCAAGCTTGTGTTGTTTCTTCTGATCCACTCGGAGAACTAAATCTGCTTCCTGGAAGGCTCGACCCTTCACATTTCTGGCGTGGAAACAACGCAAGTCTTGTTGGTAGATGGTCGATCGGATCAGAGCCATCTCCCTTTCTTCCTCTAAAAGGTCGACTGCGTCCTGCCGCGCTTGTTCACCTTCTGCTTGCTTGATTTTTCAGTCGGGGTATATGATGGAGCTCCAACCCCTCGAACTTCTTTTCCAGCTTCCTCACTACACTGCAGTATCCAGTCATGGCTGGGCTTCTCACGTCCCACTCCTTCATCACTTGGTTGACCATTAAATCTGAATCGCCATAGACCATCAGGCGACGGACGCCGAGTGAAATGGCCATGCGCAATCCGTATAAGAGGGCCTCATACTCTGCCTCATTGTTGGAGGAATCAAAGTGAATCTGGAGCACATATCTGAGCTTATCTCCTCTGGGGGAAACCAGGACAACCCCAGCACCGGAACCATTCAACATCTTAGAGCCATCAAAGAACATGGTCCAATGCTCCGAGTGAACTTCAGTCGGCTGCTGCTGTTCAATCCACTCGGCGAGGAAATCTGTTATTGCCTGGGACTTAATGGCTTTCTTTGCATCATACTTGATATCAAGGGGAAGAAGTTCAATCGCCCATTTCGCCACTCGACCAGTTGCATCTCTGTTGTGCAAGATCTCTGATAGTGGAGCGTCGCTGACGACTGTGATGGAATGGTCAGAGAAATAATGAGCAACCTTCTTTGTGGTCATGTATATTCCATACACAAGCTTCTGATAATGAGGATATCTCTGCTTGGATGGAGTCAAGACTTCAGACAAATAATACACTGGGCGCTGAACTTTGAAGGCTTTTCCTTCTTCTTCCCGCTCGACCGTAAGCACTGTACTGACGACTTGTCCTGTGGCTGCGATATAAAGCAACAGAGGCTCTTTGCTGGAGCCGCAAGCACCGGCTGGGTGGAGAGCAGAGCTTTTAGCTCGGCAAATGCTGCATCAGCTTCTGGAGTCCACTCGAACTTGTCTGCCTTCTTCATCAGTCGGTAAAGAGGCAATGCCTTTTCACTGAGTCGTGAGATGAATCGACTTAATGCGGCCAAGCATCCAGTAAGCTTCTGGACATCGTGCACTCGCACAGGGCGTTTCATTCGGAGAATAGTGTCGATCTTTTCTGGATTAGCATCGATCCCTCGCTCGGAAACGAGAAAACCGAGTAACTTGCCACCAGGAACTCCGAATGTACACTTTGATGGATTGAGCTTGATATCATACCTTCTGAGGTTGGCAAATGTTTCGGCGAGGTCAGCGAGCAGGTCGGAACCTTTTCGTGACTTGACGACGATATCATCCATATACGCTTCCACATTCCGACTGATTTGAGTGAGCAGACACTTCTGAATCATTCGCATAAATGTGGCTCCGGCATTCTTGAGGTCGAATGGCATGGTGATATAGCAGAAGCACCCGAATGGAGTGATGAAAGCTGTTTTTACCTCGTCGGGTCCGTACAGATGGATCTGGTGGTACCCGGAATAGGCGTCTAGAAAAGACAATCTCTCGCATCCCGCGGTCGAGTCAACAATTTGATCTATGCGAGGGAGAGGAAAATGATCTTTCGGGCAGGCCCGGTTGATGTGCTTGAAATCGATGCACATTCGGAGCGATTTGTCCTTCTTAGGAACCATGACGACATTAGCGAGCCACTCGGAGTGGTATATCTCTCGGATAAATCCTGCCGTCAACAGTCGAGCCACTTCCTCACCAATGGCTTTTCTCTTCTGGACGGCGGACCGCCGAAGATGCTCTTTGACTGGTTTTGCTGATGAGTCGACTCTTAGGCGATGCTCAGCCAGTCCCCTGGGAACACCTGGCATGTCAGCGGGCTTCCATGCAAAAATGTCCCAGTTCTCACGGAGGAACTGGATGAGCGCTTCTTCCTATTTCGGGTCGAGTGTTGTGGAGATGTGGGTCGGAGCTGCATTGGGGTCGGTCGGGTGAATGTGAACAGGCTTCGTCTCACCGGACGACTGAAATGCAGATTCTGTGGCGGGTTTCTTGGATCGCAGCAAATCACTCGGATCTGCGTTTTGCTTGTACTCTTCAAACTTGACCGCTGTCACCTGGGAATCGGCAATTTTTGAGCCCTTCTGAAAGCACTCTTCTGCCTTTTTCCGATCACCGGTGACAATGATCACTCCTTTGGGGCCGGGCATCTTCAATTGAGGTACACGTAACATGGTCGAGCCATGAACCGTGCATAAGCTGGTCTCCCCAAAATGGCATGATATGCACTCTGAAAATCCACGACCTCAAACGTCAACTTCTCTTTGCGAAAATGTTTCGAATCACCAAACACCACGTCCAGAGCTATTTGGCCGAGCGACTCAGCTTTCTTCCCTGGTATAACTCCATGAAAGCTCATGTTACTGGTGCTCAGTCGGGACATCGGAATGCCCATTCCTTTCAGTGTGTCTGCATACAACAAATTCAGCCCACTACCACCGTCCATCGGCACCTTTGTCAGTCGAGTGCCTTCGACAACTGGATCGACCACCAAAGCTTGCCTCCCAGGGGTGGCAATATGAGTCGGGTGATCAGATTGGTCGAATGTGATGGGTGTTTGGGACCATCTCAGATAATTTGCTTTTGCTGGGGTAACCATGTTCACCTCACGGTTAATGACTTTCAATCGACTCTTGCTTTCCACATCTGCAAAGATCATCAGAGTGGAGTTGACATGCGGATATCCTTCCTCACTGTCCTCCTTGTCTTCGGCCTTGTCTGACTCCTTTTCCTTGTCTTTAGACTGTTTTCCTTGAAACTGCTGGATCAGGAGTCGACATTGGCGGGTGGTATGCTTTGGGTAAATGATATTCCCCTCTTCGTCTTTCTTCGTGTGAATGTGACACGGCATATCCATCACGTCGTTCCCTTCTTTATCCTTTACCTTCTTAGGGTTCCAGGATCCTTTTGGTTTCCCTTTAAACTTTCCATGAGTCACGGCCAGAGCCTCTCCAGGAGCTGCCGGTTCAGCCTTCCGCTTCTGTTTCCGACTGGTGTTTCCCTTCTCCGACTGGCTCGGCTTGTGCTTGCCGCTTCGGAGTCGGTCTTCTTCTTCGCCGTTGGCGTACTTGGTAGCAATCTCCATCATCCGACTCAAGGTCATGTCTCCGGTTCGACCAAATTTCAAACTCAATTCTCTGTTCTTGACACCATCCTTGAAGGCGCAGACTGCCTGATGATCAGACACATTCTCCACAGTATGGTGCAAAGTGATCCATCTCTGAATATACTCCCTGAGAGTCTCATTGGTCTTCTGCACGCAGACTTGCAGCTCCGTCAATCCAGCCGGTCGCTTGCAAGTTCCTTCAAACGTTCTGACGAACACTCGGGACAGATCTTCCCAAGTGTAAATGCTGCTAGGAGGTAACTGATTCAACCACGCTCTGGCAGAACCTTCCAACATGAGGGGCAAATGCTTCATGGCCACCTCGTCATTCCCACCACCAATCTGAACCGCCACTCGGTAGTCCTCAAGCCAAGTTTCAGGCTTAGACTCACCGGTGAACTTGCTGACTCCTGTTGCCAACCTGAAATTGGGAGGAATCACTGCGGCTCTGATAGCTCTGCTGAAACATTCCGGACCAGAAACGTGCACTCGACTGCTCGTGGGCGCATCTCTGTCGAGTCCACCTCGATGGGCTCTGTTCCGGTCGACCAAGCCTTGCACGATAATGGATCGCGCGTCGAAGCCTGGTTCTCTGGGGTCGACTGGAACTCTTCGCCCCGCACTGAGCTGACGTCTGTCATCTTGCTGCCGAGGAGCGTAAGACCCACCCCTCGGAGGGGAAGTGGGCACTCGACGCCTATCATCTCGGTCGTGTCGGTCTCCATATTGGTCTCGCCGATTCTCGCGCCCTTCACGCCGCGGAGGCGATCTGGGACTGTGAGCCGACTGAACCGTATTCGCAGCGACGGATCGACTGTGAATTCTGTTGCGCGACTGCGACACGGCTGAATTCTGATCTCCTGCTGCCCGGAGCAGATCCCTGATCTGCATCAAGCCTCTGCCAGCTTCCGACTGAGAGGGCTGGATGGACTCTGCTATACGGGTCGCAGCTGCTAAATTCTGGATTGGGGTTCGATATACCTGAGTCGGCGGGAAGAGTTGACGTCGATTGGCGTCGGGAACTCGTTGCCGCGCGCGCTCGTCGAGTGCTCGCTGAAGATTCTCCAGGCGAGCGCGTTCGGCCAAATTGGCCAAACGTGCCTCCTCCAAGGCGCGAGCCTCGGGGGTTTCTCCTGCGATGGGAGTATGCAGGGCATCCATGTTCCTGCGGCGAAGTTCCTCTCTTTGCAGAGAGTCGAGTGGCTCGGGCTGGTACTCTTCGTGGTCTCGTGCGGGGTCGCCTCCGTCGCCTGCCCCACCATCACGGGCGAAGCCAGGGGGGCTGCGAGGCCCGTCGACCATCAGGATTTCCGCCGCTGGATCACTGCTATCGCATTCGGATGCAGTCTCTACGGAGCCAGTCGACAGATCGAACAGGCCGTAGAGAGATTCGTCGGGCTCGATTGCCGCAACTTGGGTGGTGGCCGTCTGGCGAGCCACCGCGTGTCTCACCCACCGCTGAAGCCTCGACCGACCCGAGCGCTTGCGCTGGCGGGAGACCGGGAGGGTGGTCGATAGGGGAGTCGACCGATATGGGGTCGACGGTTGCCGCAGCAGAACGCCGCGGACACATGCGCGAAAATGCGTCGCACCGCGGACGGGGAGCGCATCGACGTCGAGTGGAGCCTCCTGGAGCCAGGCGGAGTCGTCGGCGACGAAGGTGAGAGCACCGAGACGGAATCTCTCGACCCTCGACCAAAACTCCAGCAGCTACCATGATGAAAGTACTCGGAAGAATCGCAACTTCTCCACAAAATCGCTAAAACACCCGCCCCACGGTGGGCGCCAACTGTCGTGGATCTAAGTCTGACAGTAGAGTGGGGGTAGGTATGGAGAGGCAAGGTCCTAGCTATGGAGAGGTTGTAAACACAAGAGATGTACGAGTTCAGGCCCTTCTCGGAGGAAGTAAAAGCCCTACGTCTCGGAGCCCGGAGGCGGTCGAGTGGATTATGTGTATATGGATTACAGGGTGCCGAACCCTTCTGCCTGTGGAGGGGGGTGGCTTATATAGAGTGCGCCAGGACCCCAGCCAACCCACGTAATGAAGGGTTTAAGGTACATTAAGTCCGAGGCGTTACTGGTAACGCCCCTCATAAAGTGTCTTTACTATCATAAAGTCTACTTAATTACAGACCGTTGCAGTGCAGAGTGCCTCTTGACCTTCTGGTGGTCGAGTGAGTCTTCGTGGTCGAGTCCTTCAAGTCAGTCGAGTGAGTCCCTCGTAGGTCGACTGGAAGGTGATCTCTTCTAAGGGTGTCCTTGGGCAGGGTACTTAGATCAGGTCTGTGACCCTACCCTAGGTACATGACTCCATCAAGAATCACTTCTGATCTGTAGACGAGGAAGAACGGGGTCTCGCCCGTTGGCTTGGTGGTGGTAGTGCGGATGGACCACAGCACAGACTGGAGCTCGTTGTGCCAGCCCCTGCCGTAGGCCTCCAGCTTCTTCTTGAAGGTCCTGGTCTTGAGGGCCCTCAGGACCTCCGCGTTGGCGCGTTCAGCCTGGCCGTTGCTCCAGGGGTGCGCCAACGAAGCGTAGCAGATCTGCGTTCCAAGGTTAGCACAATACATTTTGAAGAGATTGCTAGTGAACTATGAACCGATGTCAGTGATGATGCAGTTAGGGACCCCAAACCGGCTCACGAGGCCCTTGATGAACTTGACCGTGGAGCCGGCCGGGATGGTGCGAATGGCTTCCACCTCCGCCCACTTGGTGAACTTGTCGATGGTGACGTAGAGTTAGCAGTAGCCCCCAGGCGCTCGAGAAAATGGGCCCAGGATATCCAGCTCCAGACCGTAAACGGCCACGAGAGCGGGATGGTCTGCAGGCCATGAGCTGGCTGATGGATCTGCTTAGCGTGGAATTGGCAAGCCTCGCAGGACTTCACCAGCTCGGTCGCGTCGCTGAGTGTCGTAGGCCAGTAGAATCCGCTGCGAAATGCCTTGCTGACGAGGGTCCATGACAACGAGTGGTGTCCGCAATCTCCACCGTGTATGTCGGCCAGCAGCTCTTTCCCCTGTTCCCTGGAGATGCAACATAGGGAAACATCATTTGGCCGCTTCCGGTATAACTCATCGTCTTGGATGCAGTAGGCCGTGGCCTGCCGGGCCACGCGCTCTGAATCCTCCTCCTTCTCCGGCAGCGTCCCTTGCGTCAGATATTCCTTGAATTCCTTAGTCCAGCATCCCTCCTGAGGCTGCAGCGCCAGGAGTAGGCACGCTCCCGAGGTCGGGCCACAGGCTGGGGCTCCTGTGGTCGGTGGCTGAGGGAGTTCTTCCCGAGGCTGTGCCGTTCTTGAAAGTGGTGGTGCCGCCAACGGCTTGAAGAGTCATTCCTCAAAAACGCCAGGCTCCTGGGGCAGCCGTTTGGACGCCCTCCTGGCGATGCCATCAGCCTCTTGGTTGGTGCCGCAGGGCACATGCTGCAACTCCAGCCCCTAGAACTGCTTCTCCATCTTGCGTACTTCTGCGAGATATGCTTCCATGTGCTCGTCCTTCGGCTCGTACACCTTGTTGGAGAAGTTGACGAGGAGTTGTGAATCGCCCTTGATGACGAGGCACTTCACTCCCAGTACCGCTGCAGCTTTCAGGCCTGCTATGAGGCCCTCGTATTCTGCTATGTTGTTGGAGACCTTCTCGCCCTGCTGGAAGCAGAGCTGTACGGCATAGTAGAGCTTGTCCTGAGTGGGCGATATAAGCACTGCACCAGCCCCCGTGCCCTGCCGCGAGAAGGCACCATCGAAATACATGACCCAGCCATCTGGTGCCTCACTTCCTGGGGAGAGAGACCGGTCCTGGCCCACCTTGACCTCTGGTGCGTCCGTCCACTCAGCCACGAAATCAGCAAGGGCGGCCTCTTTGATGACCCTGGTTGTGCTGAACTCAAACTAAAATGCCTACAGCTCGATGTTCCATTCGGTGACTCTCCCAGCGGAGTTGGGGCTCCTGAGTACCCTTTCCAACGTAGGTCGAGACGACCTTGATGGGGTGACCTTGAAAGTAGTGCCGCGGCTTACTCGAGGCCACCAAGAGCATGAGTAAGAGCTTCTGAGGCATGGGGTATCATGCCCTTGCATCCCGCAACACCGTGCTGACAAAGTACACCGGATGTGCAACGAGGGTGGGTGCACCGACGTGGCCTGCGTCTTCCGGAGGTTGCGGCGCTTCCTGAGATAATGGAGCCTCCAGCGCCTGGTTGCTTGGTGGGGCCTCTTCAGTCCTGGGGGCATCTTCCTGCCGAGCGTGGTCCCCTGCTGCCACTGTCGTGGTCCTTGCGAGGCTTTCCTGGTCTTGTGTCGCCCCGGCTAAGGCTGTGGCTGGGCGGGACGCGCCCTTCGCCTGGCGCTCCTCCCGAACCGCCACCAGGGCTGCGCTGGCGGAGTAGGGAGTGGCGGCAAGGTAGAGCACCAGGGGCTCAAGAGGGCGTGGGGCCACCATCACGGGAGGGCTGGTCAGGTATTTCTTGAGGTCTTGAAACGCTTGGTCGACCTCTTGTGTCCACTCAAATGGGCCCTTTTTCTTCATCAGCTTGAAGAACGGTAGGGCGCGCTCCCCCAGCTTGGAGATGAAGCGTCCTAACACAGTCACGCGACCGGTGAGCTTCTGCATTTCTCTGAGGGCTTGCGGCGGACTCATGTCTTCGATTGCCTTGACCTTCTCCGGGTTGGCCTCGATCCCCCTGTGGGACACGAGGAAGCCTAGCAGCTTGCCTGAAGGGACGCCGAACACGCACTTCTCCGGGTTGAGTCGCAGGTCTACCTGGCGAAGGCTCACGAAGGTCTCCTCCAAGTCCTGGATCAAGGTCCTTGCCTCCCGAGATTTCACCACAATGTCGTCCACGTAAGCCTTGGTGTTTTTCCCGAGCTGCCGGCCCAAGGAAATGTGCATCAGCCGTTGGAAGGTCGCGCCTGTGTTGCGCAACACGAACGGCATGCGAGTGCATCAGTATACCCAACATGGGGTCAGGAAGGCTGTCTTCTCTACGTCTTCCACAGCCATCTTGATCTGGTGACAACCCAAAAACGCATCCAGGAAACACATCAGGTCGCACTTGGCGGTGGAGTCGACAATCTGGTCGATGCGGGGAAGCAGGAATGGATCTTGGGGGCAGGCCTTGTTGAGGTTGGTGAAGTCGATGCACATGCGCTCCTTTCCCCCCTTTTTTGGCATGACAATGGGGTTCGTCAGCCATTCGGGGTAGCGAACCTCGCGAATAACACCTGCTGCCTCCAGCTTGCGGGTTTCTTGGACGATGAAGGTCTGCTTCTCCGTGGACTACCGCCTTGCTTTCTACTTCATAGGGCGTACATTGGGGCACACGTTCAGGTGATGCTCAATCACCTCCCTTGGGACCCCCACTAGCTGCTTGGGCTCCCATGCGAACACCTCCTTGTTCGAACGCAAGAATTTCACCAGCGCCTTCTCTTGGTCGGGGACGAGGTCGTCACCTATGGTGAAGGTCGCTCCCGAGGACCCGTCTTCCTCAACTGGCACCTGCTTGGTCTCTGCCTTATCCTGACCGAACAGCTGCTTCTTTTTGGTCGATGCAGCTTCCTTGGCCTTGGAAGCGTCCGCGTCGGCGGGCTGCGCCGCCGCGGCGGCCTTGAGGGCCAGCTTGAGCGCCATAAGAGCCTCCTTGGTATCTCCAGCTATGGTGAGGACGCCCTCGCTCTCGGGCATCTTCATGAGGTTGTAGGCCGGATGGGTTGCTGCCATGAACTGAGCTGGGGCAGGGTATCCGAGCATGGCATTGTACGGGAGGCCGATGTGAGCAATGTCGAAGTCGACCAGCTCCGTGCGGTAGTTGTCGCGGGTGCCGAAGGTCACGGGAAGGCGGATTTGCCCCAGGGGACTGGAGGAACCGCCTTCGACGCCTGAGAAGGGCTTGCTGGGTCGGACCCGCTCAA
The DNA here is from genome assembly GCF_018294505.1 of Triticum aestivum. Classification (NCBI taxonomy): domain Eukaryota; kingdom Viridiplantae; phylum Streptophyta; class Magnoliopsida; order Poales; family Poaceae; genus Triticum; species Triticum aestivum. The sequence continues at coordinate 388,146,658 of NC_057798.1, read as the reverse complement.
ACGGTACGTGGAGGAGGCTGAACGCCTACACCGAGAGCACGTTGAGGCCGGCACCACCGTTGATGAGGGTTTTGGTGACAGCCACTTGGCAGATGGTGGGCGTGCAGAGCATCGGGAGCGCACCCGAGCAAGCGGTGGTGACGGGGTGATCTTCTGAGTCGAAGGTCAGGTCGGCCTTGGGCGCCACCCAACCCGGGGGAGCTCCTTGCCGCGCGAGGGCAGTGCTAATCTAGCGAAAGAACGGCTTGACGTGGCGGTTTGAGGGTGGCGCCTGCGAGCCGCCTAGGAGAGTTGTGATGACCAGGGGCGCCGGCACCGCGCAGTGGGCGAGGAAGAGGTCACGCAGCTCCAGGAGGCCACAGAAGATGCTGGCAGGTTGAGCAACCATGCACGCGGGACGCAAGTAAGGGCCATGGGAAGCTAGTTGGCCATGACCTTGTCGTCGCCCCCGGCCTTGAGGACGGCCTCCTCGTACGCCAGCAGGAAAACCGTCGGGTCCGTTGCACCGTCGTAGCGCGGCGGCATCTCTCGCTTGAACTTGGGCGGCTAATGCACCTACCGTCAGGCGGGGGCCACGGCTCAGAGCCCCCTGGCCCCAGCGCTGGCGCCGGTCGCCGGAGCCGGAAGCGCGATGTCTGCCATGAGGGCGAAGCGCGGTGTTGGCGGAGTGCGGGTCGATGGAAGGAAAAGCTCTGGCGCACCCCTACCTGGTGCGCCAAATGTCGGATTTCGGGTTCCGGCAAAACCCTTGAGGTTCGGACACTGGGGTGCGCACGAAGATTTCCCCCTACTGAATCTCGCTCTCAGCCTCGCCGCGATCTCTAAGCTTGGCTCGATGAACTCGCAACACAAGAGACACAAGATTTATACAGGCTCGGGCCACCGTTGTGGTGTGATACCCTACTCCTGTGTGGTGGTGGTGGATTGCCTCTCGGGCTGATGATGAACTGTACAAGGGAAGAACAGCCTCTTGAGGAGAGGTGTTCTTGAGCTGGTGTGATGTTCTACTTGTTCTGGTTTCGATCATCTTCCTACTGTGGTGGCTAGTCCTATTTATAGAGGCTCTGGTCCTCTCCCCAAATATTGAGCGGGAAGGGATCCAACAACGGCCAATTTGAAAGGGAACAGCTAGTACAAGCTATCCTAACTAAAGGCGGTCTTCGCCTGTCAAAGGCGTTGGTGGTGACGCCGTCTTGGGCTCCACGATAACCTCCGTCCTGCCGTCCTGCTGGTCTTGGTCTTGTTGCACCGATATGGAAACCTTTGCCTGATGCCTCGGTACTCCGCGCCTGCGCTTGCCCCCTTAGCACCAAAGGGGAAACGAGGACACTGTGCGCGCTGGCGCCCGCCTGGCCTTGGTCGTCATGGCTTGCGTCACGGGAACCTCGTGAGGTACCCCTTGCCTTGATCTCTCTGCCTCCCTCGCGAGCCTGCCTGGTGAGGCCGCTTCTGAGGAGGCCTTGTGTCGTCCACCTCGCGAGGCTTGGCCCCTCGCGAGGGTCTTGAGTGTCGATTGACGAAGACGGGACGTACTGGGCCACTGGTGGAGCCACGCCGTGGGCCGCAAGCAGTCAAGTCTGGGGACCCCCGTTCCCAGAACGCCGACAGATATTATGTTAGTTTGGATGACGCGTGATGATGTTATGTGTGATGGATATGCTATGTTGATGTTATATATGTGGTGATGTAGCATTTATAATTTGCAGAGCAGAAGCAAAACAAGCCCCAAAAAATGACCAAACCTATGCTGACGGATAGCCTCGGCGAAGCTCCCAAGTTGCGCCATGTTGTGCCGTCGGCGTAGGCAACCAGACGGGAGCACCCAGGGGCGCCACGTGGTAGAGATATGTCGATGATACAACTGTCGACATAGATACAGGCTATGTCGACGGTTGTATCATCGGCATAGCTCTGCGTCGCGGCCAATGCTGGTGCAGGCATGTGTCCGGACAGAGTTTGACGGATGCATCTTTTATTTATTTTTTGCCGACGGCTCGTTAAACTCGTCGGCATAGGGTTATATGCCGATGGGTTTCGTGTGCTGACGGGCATCCGAGGTTAACCGAAAGATTCTAAGCCGACCGGTATATGCCAATGGTTTTCGGGCCTTTGCCGACGGTTTTGTCGCCAGCATATACGTGAAATCCTATAGTGATACGATGCTTTTCCCCATACATGCAAGGAGGAATCTTTTTTGTTTTGGTAATTTAATGAGGTGCCTTGGACATTTGCCTAGTAGTGATGTTTGGAGAAAGAATGCGGAAGTATTATATACTTAAATAAATGTATATACTCACCCGCAAAAAAATGTACATATTCAAGAGTTCAAATAAATGTACTACATATTCAGGTTAAATCGATTTATTGGCCATATGGAAACTAATACCGATGGAATGATTTAAAAAAAGTACTTTGGCAGTGCTAAACTCTTTAGCACAGTACTACCTCTGTCCTGGTTTATTGGTCCCGTAGTGTTTTGTGCCAAATTTTGACAATTGATTTAATTAACTGAATGTTAATGCATGTCATGAAAAATAGTATCATTGAAAACTATGTTTAAATACGAATCTAACGATAAAAAAATTTATGGCATGCATTAATATTTTGTCAGTTAAATCTATGGTCGAATTTTGGTACAAAGTACGAAGAGGACCAATAAACTAGGACGAGGTAGTATATATTCAAGAGTTCTGATAAATGTATATATTCAAGGTAAAAAATAAGGAAAATAAAAATAGGCGGAATATTTGTTTGGAATGTAAGGATGATATACAGTTGGTCGGCTTTTGAGATGAGCCCTAGCAATAGGCTACAAATAGCTGCTTCTGTAAGCACAGTACTGCGTACTGCTTACATTTAAAGATGGCCAGAAACCCTGCTGTGGCTTTCACCAGTGGATGCAGGGTGCACAAGATCCAAACAAAATCTACCCCTAGATTCAGTTCACAAACACCTCTCTCTCTCTCTCTCCTCTCTCACGCGCAACGAGCAAGGATGTGCACACTAGAGAGAGCATGCAGCGCGCGTACATGCGGCCCAAAGAGAAGCGTACTGAAAGAGGGCTCGGATAGTAACTATACATCACTGCAGAGCATCCTGTTGGAAATGTTGCCCCCTCTCTCTTCTCTCATCCTCTCTCTCTAGCTTCATGTCTCTTGTCAGGCAACCAGGATAGCCCAGCAACAAGGGAGCTGAAACAAGGGCATCTCCAAAGCGGATCACCAACACGCCCGTAAACGTCTGGACTGGACGGCCATATACTTTTTGATCTGGAATTTAAATCATCAAATGTCCGTGAAACGCGAAATGTTCCGAACATCCGAAATCCTACAAACCGTCCTCCAACTTGGGGTTGTTTGAAGAGAGTTCCGGACATCCGCTCGGCCCACTATCAGTTGGACCACGGAAAAGAATTCTATGAGACCAGGTCTCACAGATTAGCAGGTGAGACCCATCCTGATGAATGACACGTGGCATTTACAAATTACAAAGCATCTACCCCACCCCACACCTGAAATCAGGGGGGAGAGATTAGATGCTTTGTGATTTGTGAATGTCACGTGTCATCCATCAGGGCGGGTCTCACCTGCTTTATATGAGACCTGGTCTCATATAATTTTTTTCCTCGGACCACATCCCTCACAGCCCACGTCACTCAATCATCTCTTTCTCCTCTTGGTCCATTTGGCCCACTGTCAGCCATAGCCCACTGTTTGAATTTGAAGGACACGGTTGGATGGACGGGCTGTCCGCGGAAACATTTGGACGTGTCCACAGAGATTTAGTGATGTCTATTTGATGATCCGTGTTGAAGACGCTTTAATGAGCTCATAATTCGTGGCAATACCAGCTAGCTCCTTCAACTCATGCAAGTAATTTGGCAGGAAAAAATAGGGCCCTTGCAACCAATCATGCATAAAAACACTTGATTGCCCCCGAGGAATCAGTTGGAGAAGAGAAGGGCGATAATGGCGCATCGGCGGCCTCCGAGGAGGAGGACCGCCGTGCCAAATAAAAATCTTAGGATGGAACTGCCGTGGCATGCTCTCCCACACGGCAGTTCGTGAGCTCCTGGACCTGCAAGAGCGTATAAGGGCAGATTTAGTTTTTCTTTCAAAGTCCCATTTGAATAAATATAAAGCCGATGAGCTACGTCGTGTCTCAAATTTTGATTCCATGTTTGTAGTTGAGAGTGATGGTCGGGCTGGTGGTCTTGTTATGTTTTATCAAAAGTCGAATAATATCGAGTTGAATTATGTTTCGCCTTATTTTATTGATGTCCTAGACATGAATGAAAATATTGTACAATGGCGGTTCACGGGCTTTTATGGTCGCCTGAACTGGAACGATCGCAGTTTATCTTGGGAAGACATTCGTAATCTGCATAGCAAGGGGAACCATCCTTGGGTAATTTGGGGGCATTTCAATGAAATATTATATATTTCGGAGAAAGTGGGTGGTAATATGAGACCAAATGGCATGATGAGGGAATTCCGTGAATGTCTTATGGACTGTGGGTTGGAGGATTTAGGATATATCGGCGATCCTTTTACTTGGAGTAGAGGTGATATTCGAGAGCGTCTTGACCGCGCAGTGTGCAATGTAGGGTGGGCTCATAAATTTCCTCGTCGGCTGTGATTAACGAAGAACATGTTCACTCTGACCACCGTCCGCTGGTCCTGGATATGAACTATGTGGATGATAATATTTTCAAACGATCGACGGGGTGTGTAAAACAATTTGAAGCCAAATGGCTAAAAGAAGAGACTATTAATGAAATCGTGAAGGCATCTTGGGAAAGAGCAAAGTTAGCAGGCATTGGCCCTTCTCTTGTTGACCGTACGAAAGCCGTGCATGCCTATTTGCACAACTGGGACCGTGAGATTCTCAAGGGTCCTAAGCGGAGAATTAGAAAATTTAAAAAAGAATTAGAGAGACTAAGACGTGGTCCAATGAATACTGAATCCCGGTGCCGTGAGAAGGAGATTATCCTGGTTATTGAGAATCTGTTGGACCAAGAGGAAATCTTTTGGCTACAAAGAGGGCGTACGGATTGGTTGATACACGGGGATCAAAATATGTCGTTTTTCCATAACGCGGCCACGGCTAGGAAGAAAAGTAATAATATTAAAAAATTACTAGATGACTCGGGAGTTTGGGGGAGATAAGGAGTTGAAGGACCATACCACAGATTATTTTTCAAACCTATTCACATCGGAAGTACAACAACCAAACCAAGAGGTTTTGTCCCTTGTTCGTAGGAGAGTTTCTACTGAGATGAACAACGCTCTCCTAGCCCCGTATACAGCCGAAGACGTTGATATCGGGGACCTAAAAGCCCCAGGCCCAGATGGATTACATGCTAGCTTCTACAAAAGATTCTGGCCCATGCTAGGGGATGACCTGGTTGAGGAGGTCCTGCAAGCAATCAATACATGTACCATCCCAGACTGCTGGAACGATACTACAATTGTGATGATCCCAAAGGTCAACTCACCGGAAAAGGTAACTCAATTTAGGCCAATAAGCTTATGTAATGTGCTATATAAAATAATTGCAAAAATGGTGGCAGCTCGTTTGAAGATCCTTTTGCCTGATATTATCAGCCCTACTCAAAGTGCTTTCATGCCTGGCAGACTAATCGCTGATAATATTCCAGTTGCGTATGAATGCTTTCACACAATCAAAAATAAGAGAGAAGGCAGGGAAGGTTTGTGCGTTATTAAACTTGACATGCATAAAGCTTATGACAGAGTAGAGTGGCCCTTTCTGAAAGAAATTATGTTGAGACTGGGCTTCCGTCAAGAATGGGTGAATTTTATTATGCAGTGTGTCTCAACAGTCGAATATAGAGTTAGAATTAATACGAAGGAAAGTGAGAGCTTCAAGCCTACAAGGGGATTGCGACATGGTGACCCGTTGTCACCATACCTTTTCTTGTTGTGTACTGAAGGTTTGAATGCCCTATTGTCACATGCGGAGGAAAATGGAAAAAATCTTAGGTGTAAGAGTTTGTAGAGACGCCCCATCGATAACAAATCTTCTCTTTACAGATGATTCCTTAATTCTTATGAAAGCTAACAATCAAAGTGCAGATGCTCTAAAAGCTGCGCTTGACCTATATTGTGAGGCATCGGGACAATTAGTTAGCGTTGAAAAATCCAGTATTTTCTTCAGTCCTAACACGAAGGTGGAGATTAGAGCACAACTTTGCACAACATTGAATATAATGATGGAGGCCCTTAGTAATAAATATCTGGGTTTGCCAACAAATGTTGGGATAGATAAAACAGACTGTTTCCAATTTTTAATTGAACAAATTGTCAAAAGAATCAGTGGCTGGAAGGAAAAATTACTGTCTACCGGGGGAAAGGAAATCCTGATCAAGGCTGTGATCCAAGCCATACCCACATATGCAATGTTGGTCTTTAAAATTCCTAAAAAATGCAAAGGAATAATCGACGCGATAGCACATTTCTGGTGGGGAGACGGGGAGAATCAGAGGAAGATGCACTGGATGGCCTGGTGGAAATTATGTGTACCAAAAAATCAAGGAGGGATGGGATTTCGTGATATTCATTGTTTCAATTTGACATTGTTAGCCAAACAAGCATGGCGTCTTCTGGATAATCCTGATTCTTTGTGTGCTTCTATCCTAAGGGCAAAATATTACCCACATGGAGATCTGTTAAACGCTAAGCTCGGGAAAGGTTCTTCCTTTACATGGCAAAGTATCATGGCGAGCATAAATACTCTGAAATGTGGTTATATTTGGCGAGTGGGAAACAGACATAATATTAATATTTGGGAAGATGCTTGGATCCCAAATTGTCTCACTAGGAAAATTGTAACACCTAAGGGAGGTAACCTGTTAACTAAGGTAGGTGATCTCATTGATCATATCTATAATACTTGGGATGAAGACCTGATTAGACAAACTATGTGGCCAATTGATGTACAAAGGATTCTCCCAATTCCCCTTACGCAATATGATATGCAAGATTTCATTGTCTGGAATTATACGAAAAATGGAATATTCTCAGTTAGGTCAGCCTACTCTGTGGAGTGGGATCACAAGTATGGAAGCAAACTGAAACACTCTAATGGGATGGGGCGAACCACTGTGAATCCTATTTGGAGTAAGATATGGAAATTAGCCTCTCCGGCAAAAGTTAAAATATTCTTATGGCGTACGCTACATGGTACTATCCCGTGCAGGGTTATGCTAGCTAATAAACATATGAAGGTTTCACCCATCTGCACAATTTGCTCTGAGGGCTTAGAAGATACAAAACATATGTTGTTCCGGTGTAGTAAAGCTAAGGAGGTTTGGAAAAGACTGGGACTGGATGATATCATTGAAAAAGCTTGCGAGATTGACCGTGCATGAGAGGCGGTGCTGGAGTACGTACTACTCCTACCACATCAAGATTTGTGGATATTGGGTTGCCACAATGTGCGTGAGGTGATTGCTATCTCAGCATGGTACCTATGGTGGGAAAGACGAAAGTTGGTTCACAATGAGAAAATACAAAATGTAACGCAGATTTCAATGGGGATTGTTGCCCTTACCACAAATTTTGTTAATGCATTATCCCCCAAGGCGTATGTGAAAAAGGAGAGTTGCTCTTGCCCTCCAAGAGGTTTTGTTAAACTTAACGTTGATGCTTCTTTTGATCACGACCTTCTCAGGGGTACAATGGGAGCAGTCCTTAGAGATGACAGAGGTAGGTTAATTGCCGGAGGGAACGAGAGAATAGATTTTTGCGCGGATGTGTTGATGGCGGAGGCTAGAGCTCTCAAATTTGGTCTAACTTTGGCGCAAAGGGCGGGATGCAATCGCATTATCGTAAATTCGGATAATATGGAGGTGATTGAGTCTATGAATGATGGAGGGCAGTCGGCGTGTGCGGCGGCAGCAATCTTCGAAGATTGTTTTCATTGTGCCTGTGATTTCGTTACGGTTAGATTTGAGCATTGTAATAGGAAAGCAAATAAATTAGCTCATGAGTTTGCTAGATTAGCTAGATTTTCTTTGACTTCTGATTGGTTTGAGGAGTCTTTAAACGAAATTGTAATGTTTCTCACAGACGATGTACTAATTATTACAAATGAATAAAGTTGGAATTTTGTTTTTAAAAAAAAAACCGATTGCCCCCAGATCAACAAGGAAGCAATGCAACAGCTAGCTAGCTCATTTTAGTGATTTTTTTAAAAAAAAATAGCTAACTTTCCTTCTAGCTATACTAGCAAGTTGTTGTCCTCGATCATAAAAATATATCTGTACTAGCAATTGTGTGAGCTGCTGGCTGCTGCATGGATTTTTTTGATTTGGAAAGGGCTGCTGCATGGATGAGGGGTCGCCATCCAAAATATGAATATGGCCAGTGGTGTCCAATGGTGTCCTTTGCATGAGCTGGCCAACTTAATTCAGACCAGACTTGATCAGGGTTCCAGACCACAAACGCAAACTGAGACACACAAATGGTGGCTAGCTAGCTTAGCTATAGGTAGCTACATGCTGCTGCGAGTCTCTGTGTGCCTGGGCTACCACTGCATTCTGCATCTGCATACTTTGCAGCGGCTAGCAGCTAGCAGCTGAGAGCTCGCCAGATGCTCATGCCTGCCGTGATTATGCATGCAAACCATGTTTTCTTGGGGCTTTGCCTGGCCTGAAACCTGATCATGCCACATGCACCTCGCAGATCATTGTTGTACATATGTGTGCGTGGTCCATGCACAGACAGCTGACATGCTACAAGGAAGGAACATTACATTCAATTTGTTCATGTGGGGATGTATTTCTAGTGAAAATTATGTCCTGCCCATATAACAAAGCGACTCAACATCTCGTGAGGCAAATCCATTTCAGATTCTGAACTTTCGGGCCTGAACTTCATTTTAAAAATGAATGACAAGCTCGGTCGGTAAAAAGGGGAGACAATCTAATGCATGATGCGTGACAGGAGAGGAGTACATACGCAGATGGCAACACGCTAGTGGGCGATGGAACTGGACGAGGGGTTAGGGTTAAGCATAAATGGACATGCCTAAGAGCCCCAATTCTGGCAAAAAAAAATTAAAAAAATCGTCCAACTTGTTCAGGGAAGAGCAAAGTGGCATGTCGTTCGTCCTGCTTGCAAAGGGTGGATAATGGACACACTACCCCAGCACTGTGCAATGCATGCCTCCACATTCCCCACTCTGATAAAAGATGGCAGGAAACAAGGCAGCCCCACACACACACACACACACACACACACACACACACAGAGAGAGAGAGAGAGAGAGAGAGAGAGAGATGAATGTCAAAGGAGCAGAGATCTTTTTACCCTCTCCCCTAGGTAATGCATTAAGATAAACTCACTTTGGTTATTCCTTATGCTAGTACTAGGAGCTCTTTCCTAACTTCATTTTACATTTCACTGTCCTTCTAATTATAATTTCCATCTCTTGTTGTATATGCACGTACTTATTTTTTAATTCAGAACCCTCAAGAGAGTGAGGGAGAGATAGAAGAATGGCCTACAGAGAGAGGACTAGTTCCCATGCCACTAGATCCTGTTCTCCTGCCAAGCACTCTCAACCAAGATACCCCACAATTTCTGAGGCTCTGAATTTCAGCACCAAATATATTCCGCATGCAAAGCTGATTTGATGGCAGTTCAATTTTGTGTACCATTTCCTTCCTGCATGTCCTACCCACTGATGAACCATCTCCGAGTTCTTTTGCTGTTCATGGATTAGACTTGTACTCCCTCCGTTTCAAAATAGATGACTCAACTTTGTACTAACTTTAGTATAAAGTTAGTATAAAGTTGAGTCATCTATTTTGAAACGGAGGGAGTATGAATCAAGCAAGATTCAGGCCTTTTTTGGTTCATAGGAAAGAAGATGTCATTTAATCCCTCTGTATTAGTGATCTAAACGATCTTATATTTTGTTACGGAGGGAGTAGTTCATAGGATAAGAATTTTTCCATTAGGTTTGAGCTAATGTTTTTTTTACCTTTCAAAAGTGAAGGATATGGACCAATCCTCCATAGTAATAGGAATCCATTCCTAGAAACCGAATGGCTCAAAAGGAAAAAAAATCGTATAGGAATCATATCCTATAGAATTCCTATAAAATGTTTACAAACCAAAGGATGCCTAAAATGGAAAATATAGCTGGTACCTTCTTTTCTATCCAATGAGTGCTCATTTATGAATACTTTTTGCTATATAAACATTTTTTCCGGGTATACAAACATGGTCAAAACCAGGCAAAAAAAATTAAAAGAAGAACATCTCAGGTTGCTCAAAATTTATTTATGTTCTTTTTATGAGAAAGAAAATGGAAAAATGTAGATTTTGTCTGGAGCTGCCAAGGAGAAACATTAGGTTTCCCTTGTAAAATGATTTAGCTAGGACCCATATATATGCACGCATATATGACTAGAAGATGGCAGAAGTTGAAGAAAAGGAGCTATTGCTAGATTGCTAGTTGTTCAAAATTTCATTTTCTTCTGAGCTTTGAACAAGAGAAGGAGAGAGAGAAAAAACCATCATTTTTCCTTTTTGAAGCTGCCAAGGAGAAACAGTAGGTTAGCCTTGTACATTCGTCAATTAATTTGCTAGCAGGCTTGCAGAGTTTCTAGTTGAGGACAAAAACTGTGTATATATACTGCTCAAAAGATGCTGCTGCATGCTGGATGCTGATGGAGATAAGAGTGGCAGCAGCAGCAGCAACAGCAGCAGCAGGGGCACCATGCATCTGCATGGACACATGATATTTCACTGGAAAATGTAACATGGCTGATGGCTGTGCATGGCTCACTTGCTACCATGCATGCATGGTTTATTAATTCATCTGAAACTAGAAGAGACCTGGTCTCTGTCTCCACCATTGTTGTGTATGCACCATGCCACCACCTATATGTAGCTAGCAGTGTACCTTCTACCTGATGCGTCTCTATCTCGAACAGTGGAAGGTCCATAGTTTTTTTTTCCTGCTTCCACATAGACCTCCAATGTATTTCATAGTCACATTGTTCATTCTATTTGTATGTATGTACTCCCTCTGTAAACTAATATAAGACCATTTAGATCAAGTAGTGATCTAAATGGTCATATATTAGTTTTACAGAGGGAACATGACATGCATGCACTTCTCAAAATCCGGTAGAACCAATCCTTTAGAAAATGAATCCGACAGAACTGTATATGCGAATCTTGTTGAATCCCGTCAAAAGAAGAAATCATCCTACCTGGGATCACCATCCTAACAAACGGACTAAAGTGAACTTATCATGATTTTCCATGAATAGCATGCTCCTGAGTACTGACCATATTGCCGGCATCTTTAAACCAGTAATAGGAGCCTTTTATAAAAGCACAAACTGTGATCAAGACTTGCTAGGTAAAAGCACCAGCGGTAAGACTTTTATTTTGTGCTCTGACAAGTGCTAATAATGTTTGTTGGGAGTCTTTCAGCGTCTCATATACTACCTTTCAATGATAAAAAGGTTTGTAAACAAACATTGGTGTGGACCTTGAGGCTAACAACAGCAGTCAAAACTACTTTCTTACATTCTCAAAATGTACAAAAGCTATCTTGGATCACCTGTCACTGCCAGTAATACTCGATGCCCTTAGTTAATGGGTGCACATTCTCTCTCAAGAAAGTAAAGGCAATCGCATTTGCCATTGCTGCTCAGCTTAACCCTACAGCCTCTGAAAAGATTGATGCAGCTGCCCTGCATGGAGAACAAAACAAAAAACATTGCTCCCCATATCTTTTCTCTCACAAGTCACAAACACTATCTTCAATTAAAACTGGCCCTACCAAACTGGCATCAAAAGAAGAGGGAATATTAACCTTTGAAGTGATGAAACCAGAGGTTTTTGGGTGGGACGTGTCCAAGGGGCTCCCTCCTACAAAGAAGCTTCACCTCTGCAAGTACTACTAAACTTGTCCCCAACGAAAGAAAAATTAGAAACTAACCAAAAGGTCATCTCAACAGGGCAACACCAAAGACCAAACCAAACCCCCCAAAAATATAGATTGACATTATGGTGTCATACATCTATCAAACTCATCAAGCATCCCTCCCATCTTTTCCATCTTAAAGCAGCATTCATCCATCAACCCGTCCAATCCTACATGCTGCTCCTATGAACCTGCCATGGGGTATGTATGATTCGATAGCAACATGTGATGCGGAGAGAAGGACTTCAGGACAAGGCCTAGAGCTAGAGGGACAGAGAATGACAAGGGGTCACTGCTTCCTCCCCTGGCTGGGTCTTTTGTTTCCCTAGCCTTCTTCTGTGGGCCTACAAGAAACCTACAACTTATAGTAGTGGTAGTAGCTGGTACAAGTGCATCTAGTAGCAAGCATCTTGTCACTCTCCTCTAGTCATCTCCCTCTCGCACATTACACATCAAACAGAGCAAGTGAGCTTGACAGAAACACCCCTCTTTTGCACATTCGGGACATCAATGTATCTGCCGGATATGAATGAAGATAGCAGATGGACCACGTGGATCCAGTTTGCTACCCAACAACCAACAATAAAGGCACTGCACAACAATTGATCGTGGCGCCGGTTACATACATGCCAGCACCCATACAGAACCGAGACTGCACGACATCAAATGTTCTGATTCTGATACATTAAAAGGATTTAAGCATTGGTACAAGGCATGTGAGCTCAACAGCCAGTTGAAACTTGAATGTTTTCAGTCTACATGCAGTTGAAACAAGGAATGGGGGTAAGTTGATAATTTCCAATGATGTACTTGTCAACCAAAGAATCTCAGCTCATGTCTTCACAGTTGCGACTTCCCGCTGTCATCAGTGTAGAAATATTTGCCCTGCTAACAAAAGAAAAGATGCAACCTTTGAAATCTATTTTGATATCAGCCAAACCTGATTAAAAAAGATACGATCATGGGGGCAATTATTTAAGAGAACATTGTTTCAGTACAGTGATTATGGACGAACCGGCAAGCACAAGACTAAAAATAAATATATCCTCGTTTATGATTGCATTTCATTTAGTTTTAAGCTTCACTAGAATCTTCTAAAAAAAATAACTATTGAATTTACACATTCAAGAGAAAAAAATTAGTCATGAGAATAAGCAGAAGGCAACTGAGTTTACAAAAGCAAACATGTTGAACAGTTAGTTTATGCCAGAAATTTAAAGAGTTCAGTACAAAGTACTCCCTTTGTTTTTATTTACTCTGCATATTAGCTTCGTTGTAAGTCAAACTTTATGGGAAATAATATGAATGAACATTTACAATAACAAGTACTACCTCCGTTCACAAATATAAGATGTTTTGGATATTTCAATATATTTATATGACCTACATACGGACTGAAATGAGTAAACAAACACACTAAAACGTGCCTATAAACATCCGATTCACAAAAAAGTTAGAACATTTTATATTTGCGAACGGAGGAAGTATATGCGATGCAAAAATATATTAAATGATAAATCTAATGGCATTGAAGATGTTAATAAATTTTCCTATAAACTTAGTCAAAGTTTATAAATTTGACTTAAGACAAAGCTAATACGTGGAGTAAATAAAAACAGAGGGAGTATTATACAAGTACAGAGTAATTCCATACTTTCACACCGTATGTTCATCTTCTTCATGGTAAAAAAGGTCGAGTAACTGTACATGTCATTTATCATGGGCATCAACCGCCATTTAAAAAACCATAATCTTGTGCCTCTAGGTCTGTGCGCATGGGCAAGCTTGGCCTTTATTGGAAATTTTGTGCCTCTAGGTATGTGCACATTTTATGCAAGTCACTAATTCCACGTAACTAAAACTGCATGAATAGCTAGCCAAGACAGCATATTTTAGACAGTGCTTTCATAATTGCGACAGAGAATTACAAAAAAGAACCTTGGGAAGTTCTGAACAAACATGAATCCACGTACTAACAGTTTTTGGTTGCTAACAGGCACATGGCTAATATCACATGCTGACAACCTTTTTTGTTTTAAGGTTATTTCAACAAGGCTGCATACTAATTTAAGCACAAAAGAAATAAAAAGTGAATTGGCATAAATGCAGGAAAACATATTGCCATATCCCATGAACTATCAAGCAAGTTAAGGGTACGACCATACATCGCACACAGTGCAAATACAAACAATTGTAGCACAGGCCTGCAATATCTGGAAAAAAAATACTCACCCCGTTCCTAAATATAAGTCTTTTTAGAGATTTCAATATGAACTACATACGGATGTATATAGACATAGTTTAGAGTGTAGATTCACTCATTTTGCTCCGTATGTAGTCTATATTGGAATCTCTAAAAAAGACTTGTATTTAGGAACGGAGGGAGTATCTTGGAAACTATGAAATGTAAGCACAGATGACAATGGAACAAATCATATCTCAAGTCTCAAGTCACGTATAATTCAATCAATTCCTACAGGCATATAGTCAACCAATTGCCATTTCACCAATAAACAACAGTTGAAACTACAGAATATCGTGTTTATCTGTTCAGTTGACCATTGACGGGTTCAGTCAAATGAAATCACAACTTATGAAGTTATAATAGTTCTTGACCTTGATTTCCAACTAGTGATGTGTTGATGCTAACATAACATGTCACTATTTTATCAAATTACCAAATGGTAGTAAATCATACTCCCTCCGTCCGGAAATACTTGTCCTAGAAATGGATGTATCTAGACTTATCCATTTCTAGGACAAGTATTTCCGGACGGAGGGAGTATTCAGGAGTGACTGACACAGAACAAAAGAAACAGAAGACCATTTGTTTCAATAGAGGATTGATGTTGAACCGGGTACTCTAAGAAACTCATTCCAAGAACTTCTATTTCAAGGATTGAATTGAAGCTTAACCCACCCCCCCCCCCCCCCCAACCCCCTCCCCCCACCCCATCTCTCCATCTAACAAATCCAATGTACTCCTTCCATTCCAAAATAATTGTCGTGGTTTTAGTTCAAATTTGAACTAAAACCATGACAAGTATTTTGGTACGGAGGGAGTATAGATAAAAAAATGATTACAAAATGGTTGATTTTATCATATGCCTATATGCAAAGCAATCTATAAAAATCATACATTCATGCTGCATTTTACATGCAATGATTATTAGATTATTCAAATAAAGAGCATGAAATGCAATAAATAGTACTCCCTCCGTCTCTCAAGAGTCAAGAGGGCCTATAATTTTCAAAAGTCAAACAGTGCATAGTTTGACCAAGTTTATAGGGAAAACTATCAACACTTAAAATACTAAATAGATATAATATGAAAATATGCTTTGTTATGTAACTAATGGCATCAATTTGATATCACAGTTCTGGATAGTTTTTTCTACAAACTTGGTCAAACTTTGCACCAATTGACTTCAGAAAAAAAATTATAGGCCTTCTTTTAAGAGACGGAGGGAGTAGTGCCTAAATTTATTTTTGTGGATACCTGTTTTTACTTACAATGATATACCAAATAGGTAGACGAGGATAAATAAACAATTAAAAGGAAACATATCAAATACTCACTCCATTCCTAGAAAGGAGTGAAACTTTTTCTGCAAAGTCAAGACAGCTACGCGTTTAAAAGTTTTGGACCCTTTTGCCCCTGGTAGATCACACTCTAAGCAGTTATTAGTTATTAAGACACCACGAACATCATTATTCTTGCTAGCCGCGCTTGCAGGCTGCATTCATTAGCCATTCTGAGTAAGTGTTATTGCTGAGCCCATGCATGACCAATCAGAGGCAGCTAGCTCTACACAGGTTGGCACTGACCATTAGTAATAGCAAGACAAGGTGAGCACTTAACAATGCAATTAAGGCCAGCAGCCCAGCATCTTTGAGGAGTAGAGTGCGGCGTGAAGAGGTATATTAGACGGACTAGTTGAAAAAATAGAAGTGTGGCCTCCTTAGTAAGAATGCTAGGAGAAAAGTTTCCCGCCTTGTCTATAGGAATAGAGGGAGTAACTTGGATTAAGAATTTTTCATGAGATAGCCTAAAACATCATAATTGATCAGTGCAGGTTTTTCAAACGTTCAAGTAGTTAAATTAACTATCCATTATTCAAATTGAATAACTAACCAGAACTGTTCATTGGAAGATGACCACATTTAACAGCTCCCTACATAATTTGGATTATTATGTGTTCCCAAATTCTTTTTACAAAAAAACAATGAATAAACATGATAGCCTACACAGATTCAAAGATCTCACACTAAAGGCCAGTTCTTTTGGGCGGCTTAAAAATTAAGTTGCCTCTCTCCAGCTTTAAAAAAAAGGCGCCCTCTAAATTTGTTGAGACTTCTAAATTAGTTATCCCATAACTAGTTTAGAAGCCCCAATGAATAAGAGAGTTGGCTTGTGGAAAAAGATGGGGAGGCGGCGGCTTATTTTTTAAGTTGCCAAAAGAACTGGCCCTAAGTTATAAACGATACTAACCAAATCAATGAGTAACTGCTGCAGTTCCACATAACAAGAATACATGTAATGTGCTGCATCAGAGTTAAGAGTAAAGATTAAAACCAGGCTGGCTAATAATAGTACAAGTAACTTACCAGAACGTCATTGTGAACCTAGCTTCATGTATTCAAACTTTGTAGCAATGGTAGCAGCGCTGTCAAGTTCTTGTACATCCATAGAGTCTTGGTCATTCATGTAATCCCTGCCACCATTAACGCCATACGGAACAGAAGGCGCAGCACCCGCATAACCACTTCTGTATGCAAAACCATAGCCAGGATACATTGGGGGATATGGGCTATATACTGGACGCCTTGCCACCATGTTTGGAACATTTGCCATGACTGCATGGTTTGGATATGCATTTGCATAGGGATTGCCTCCCATACCAAAATAGAGGCCATGATAGTAGGGATGTGTGGGAACAGGTTGTGGCATATAGCCATTGTAGAAACCATGTCGGTTATTGTACGGTTGGTATGTTGAACCATCAAAGCCAACAGGACCCCTTCCACCAAAGGTTCTTGAGCCACGACCTCGGCCATTACGGTAATACTGAGCATCCTTGGGGATAGCGATCTTTGCTTCCACCCTTGTCCCTTTCAAGTCATGAAAGCTTTGCCTCATCACCTTTCTCACAGCTTCCTCAGAATCAAAGGTGACAAAACCAAAACCCCTTGACCTGCTTGTCAGGCTGTCGTATATCACAACAACATCTGTTACAGTGCCAAACGCCTCAAAGTAAGCTCTGAACTCCTCCTCTGTGATGTTGTCACGCAAACCACCAATGAATACCTTCTTTGAAGCATAGCTCATACTGTCACTACTGGCCCCGGTACTGTCCCCAGCGTCTTGGTGACCCTGAACCGGACCCTGTTCCAGCTGATGCTGATGCTGATGCTGATGCACAGGTTGCTCGCCCAAGTTCCGCGGAGGTCTAGCACGCGCCCTCTTAACGTCGACCTGCACGAAAAAAAACACAAAACTGAGTAACTAATGAATATCGACACCCTAGTACAAAAAATCTCTAGGGACCAATTCAGATATTGCAAAAAAAAAATGTCGTACTCCTACATTGCACGGCAGTTTAACAAGGTGAGCCCGCGACAGTACAAGTAATAATCCAATCAATTTGCCCAGGCATGAGAGCACGCATTACCAGATCAAATAATGGCCTACCCAAGTTCGTAAATACTAGTGAGTATCCACAAACTAAAATCAACTTCCAACCTTTGTCTTGGACGCTCAAGAAGAAGGAGATCGAGGGAACTCACCAGTCGGCCGCAGATGAAGTGCTTGGGCCTCTCCCCGTCACCGAGCGCCTTGGCGGCCGCTTCTTCGTCCTCGAACTCGACGAACCCGAACCCGCGGCCGTGGCCCGACTCCTTGTCCCGCATCACGACGATTGAGCGCACCGCACCGAAGCGGGCAAAGTGGCCCCGCAGCTCCGTCTCCTGCGCTGAGGACGGGATGCCACCCACGAACAGCTTGCGGCTCTCCCCCGCCGCCACGTCCCCGGCGTTCTCAGCCGCCGCCATCGCCGACGAAGAGGCTTGTGGAGAGCTAGGGTTCTGCGGGAGGGAGAGGAGGGGGGGGGGGGGGGGGGAAGAGATGGAGGTTGTGTGCGTGCGCGGCGGATTTGTGCGCGACCTGGGTTAAATTTGATTTGTTGCGCTGGGTTTTAGCTTCCGGGAGAGGGGTTAGCGTTGGACAGACGGCTGGGATGCGATCTAGGGGGGGTGGATCTGGGGGATTAGGGTGAGGTGGACTTGGACTGGTGGACTCGAGGAGTGCGTTTCGGTTTGGGTTTCGGGGCGATGGAGACGCGTCCGTTGACCATGGCGGGCTCCGTGTTGACTAGGGCGTTCGTGGACTGGTCTCCCTCCTCGCTACTCTTTTTTTTATAGGGTACCTCGCTACTCATATTGGACTAGGTAAATGACAGTGGGTCCCACGCAAAGAAAGTGGTGGGCCCAGGACGACAAGTTTGGCAAACTCGCGGCAAACTCCCGTAGGAAAAAGGTTCGGCGAGACAGAAGTTTCTGGCTTTTTTTTTGAAAATCACTCAAACTTTATTCAATGTTCCCACATGGGGATCTCGTCTGCTACAACGTGCAAAATAAAATCTGGGGCATGCAGCCACACCTTGCAAATTTTATTCGTTACAGCTTCCTTGGCTAGCGAGTGTGCAGCACCATTGGCTTCCCGCCTCACCCAAGAAATCTTCCAGTTCTCCCTTAAACAACTGTCTGACTTCCTCCACGATAGGCCCCAAAGGTGAGAGATCTTTCTGCGTGTTCTGGAGCTTGCCAACAATTGCCTTGCAGTCCGTCTCTATGTGTAAGTTTGCGATGTTTAAGTCGCTGGCCATCTGGGCAGCTCTCCGGCATGCCAGGAGCTCACTCCTCTCCGGGTCACTCCCCAGTGGGAGGACATGACATGCACCGCCCAGGTATGCGCCTACATTGTTTCTAAAGATCATCCCTGCTCCTCCTATCTCTCCTCCCTTAGTTGTTGCACCATCCACATTGACCTTGATCCACCCCTCCGCCGGGGGTTTCCACTTTTCCTTTGCCCTTGGCCTGACTTGCTTGGCCTTCCATCCATGGATAGCCTGCCACTCCGTCATCAAGCTAAAGACCCGTTGTGCAATGGAATCCGCTTCTTCAATCTCCTGGCCATCGCGTGTGTTGTTCCTCGCAAGCCACAACGCGTACGTGCCTTGTACCATAACAGCTCGCTCATCATCTGAGGCCTCCGCAAACCACGAAAGCAACCATCTTGACAACGCACTCTGGGAGCGAACTGAATCCGGTGGGATCGCCACCGGTACTCCCAACTCCGAATGCATTATCTTCCAAAACTTGACAGAATGATAGCAGCCCCAAAACCTATGCAGGTTCGTCTCCTCACGACCGCACGCAACACGGAAAACACCGGCCTTAATCTTCCTCCTCAAGAGCTCCTCCCCCACGGCCAAACCGTTTCGTATCAATCGCCACATATGAATTTTGACTTTCCTCGGCGCAACCGTGTCCCAGAGGCTCAGCCAGGATTTGTGATCCGCAACTGAGGATGAGGTCTCCGGTCGTCCGTGCCTCACCCGATTTTGGCTCATGCGGAGATGGTATGATGACCGTACAGTGAAGATACCACTTTTAGTGTAGTTCCAAGCTTGGTAATCTTGTACACCCCGTCCCCCAACTGGAATTTCTAATATTTCATGTGCTTCGTCAGGTGAAAACATCTCCATCACTAGTTCTTTGTTCCAGGAGCTACCATCGCCCTCTAGCAGATCCCTGACTCGCCTAATGCCAGCCATGTATAATTGCCCCAGTGGCCTTAGACTGCCGCTCCTTGGTATCCAGTTGTCGTGGTGGATCTTAACTTGCGAGCCGTCCCCAATACGCCAGATCAGACCATCAATGAGCAAGTCACGTCCGTGTAGTATGCGTCTGAATGTGAAGGATCCACCATCTAGGCATGTAGCAGTTAAGATAGTTCCATCAGAGTAATACCTAGCCCTTAGGACCCTTCCACATAACGACTCCGGCACTTGGAGCAGACGCCATGCCTGTTTAGCTAGCATAGCTTGGTTGAACGCTTCCGGATCTCGAAATCCTAGCCCCCCTTCATGCTTTCTCATACACATTCTGTCCCATCCGACCCAGTGCACCTTCTTGTGACCGTCTGTTTTGCCCCACCAGAAGTTCGAAGAAATAGAAGACAGATTTCCGCACATTTTCTTCGTGGGTTGAAAACAGCTCATAGTAAAAGTTGGTGTTGACTGAAGGCCGGACTTGACCAGCACCTCTCTTGCCATCTTAGACAAGCCTTGGCCCTTCCATCCAGAAACTTTTCCTTTTGCACTCTCCTTCACGTATTTGAAGGTACCGTCCTTGGATCTCCCCACCACCGTGGGCAGGCCCAAATACCTCTCACTCAATGCCTCTTCTGAGATTTGCAGCACCTGCTTGAGCTCACTTTTGTCATCATCCAACGTGCCCTTACCAAAGAAGACCGCTGATTTTTCAAGATTAACTTTTTGGCCCGATGCCACCTCATAGTCCAGCAAGATGTGGTGCAAGGCCTCAAAGCTCTCTCTCGATCCCTCCACAAAATCTACACTGTCATCCGCGAAAAGCAAATGAGTGACAGTTGGTCCTCCACTCCCAAAAGAGACCCCTTTGATGTTCTTCTCCCTTTGAGCAGCTTTCAGTAAAGCAGAAAAACCTTCTACACAAAAAAGAAGAGATATGGGGAGAGCGGTCTCCTTGCCGGAGGCCTCTGGTGGGAAGAAAACTTTCGGATAGCCCACCATTTAACTTCACCGAGAACGTCGCTGTTTTCACACACCTCATTACCATCTCTGTCCAGTGACCAGAGAAGCCAAATCTCAGCAACATTTGCTCAAGAAAGTCCCACTCCACCCGGTCATAAGCCTTCATCATATCCAGCTTGATAGCACACATAGGTTTCCTCCTCTTCCTTTTCCAAATTGCATGCACACATTCATACGCCACCAACACATTGTCAGTAATAAGTCTTCCTGGCACGAACGCACTCTGCTCATCTGAGATCATGAATGGAAGAACCACCTTGAGGCGATTGGCCAGTGCCTTCGCCGCAATCTTATATAGCATGTTGCACAGGCTTATGGGTCAAAACTGCGTCAATAACTCCGGCGCCTTCACTTTTGGAATCATCACAATAATCGTGTCATTGAAGCCATTCGGTGCTGCCGTCCCCGCGAGGAAATCACGAATTGCACCGCACACATCATCCTTTACCAACACCCAGTGGCGTTGGTAGAACATGGCTGGAAGAACGTCCAGTCCCGGTGCCTCAGTAGGCCCCATCTGAAAGAGAGCCTGCTCAATCTCTTCATCGATGAACGGGGCTAAAAGTTTTGCATTCATCTCGTCGGTCACTGCCCCTTGAATATGCTGCAATACCCTCTCACCGTTCGACGAACCCTCAGAAGTGAATAGGTGAGCGTAGAACTGAGCGGCCATCTTCCTCATCCCTTCATCATCCATGCACCTTGTCCCATCCTCTCTCCTAAGAACCTTCACTGTATTCTTTCTTTTCCTGTGCGAGGCTCGGTTTTGAAAATACTTGGTATTTTGGTCTCCCTCCGTCAACCAATCTACCCTTGATCGCTGCTTGTAATACACCTCTTCCCTCTCATAAAGCTCATGCAACTGATCTTCAATGTCCTTTATCTCTTGTCTATATCCTGTACGAGCGGCCCTCTCTTTTGCATCCACCAGCTATGCCTTAAGATGCACGATTTGTCTCTTTATGGATCCAAAAACCCTTCGACTCCACACATGCATGGCTCTCGTCGCCTCCCTTAAGCTATTAACTGTTGCTTCAAGCGGCCCGTCCCGCTGATTGGCTGCATGAGCATCCCCCCATGCAACAGCTACCATGGTCTCGTATTCCTCATGCCTTGCCCATGCTGCCTCATAAATGAATGCTCTCTGTCCCCTCGCACGAGATTCCCCCTCCGTTGCTAAAGCCTTGATGATTAACGCCTGATGGTCTGATTCTTCGGTCATCATGTGCTACACTTCAACAGACGGGAACCGTTGCGCAAAATCACCGTTACACGTCGCCCTATCCAGGCGACCCTGAATATTATCCCCAAGCTCCCGCTTATTATCCCATGTAAATGGGTACCCTGAGAAACTGAGGTCTGCCAGCCCGAGTCGGACAGGCAATCCTCAAATAGCTCCATCTGTCTCCTTGGTCTCGGGTTACCCCCCTGCTGCTCATCCTGTCGTAATGCTTCATTAAAATCACCCGCACAAAGCCATGGGAGATTGTCTTGGGCTCTAAGATATCGCAGAATCTCCCAAGTCTTCTTTCTCTTCTCAATGCATGGCTCCCCATAGATTCCATTGAATCTAAAGGATACACCATCAGCCACTATTGTTGTATCAATGTAGTATTGACACAACGGTCTCACTATTACTTCAACATGATCCCTCCACCACAGTGCTAGTCCGCCACTCTTTCCCTTACAATCCACCGCAACCCCTTTACTGAACCCCAAGCTCCACTTAAGCCTATCCATCATCCCCGATCTGTTTTTTGTTTCTGATAAAAACACCACCGCTGGGTTGTACGACCTAATCAGGTCCCCCTACTGCCGAGTCCAACCCCAACCCCCGGCAGTTCCAGGCCAAGAAAATCATTGTTCCCGACGGCCCTACTCCCTGGCAGGGGGCGCCGATAAATCTCCTTGCTCTTTGATGCAGTCAAACACAGATGAGGTCTTCTGTCTCGTGTCCCGTATAAATGATTCATCACCCTCTTGCTTGTCCCCCTCTCCTTTGGGCACCCACATCTGTCTCGGCCTCCTCTTCCTTGAGTTTGGATCGCCATGGGGGCTGTTTTCCCCTCCTTCTCCTCTCCTCATGCGCCTGTCTATGTTTCCTGATGTAGTACCCCCTCCTTCTCTTTGTGGGATAGTGTGGGCGATATCCATATCGACCATCTTCACCTCTACTAGATGAGCCCCACTCTCCTTGGCCTCACACATGATATTGCTCAGCTTCCCTCTGGCTCTGTTGTTCCTTGAGCTTTTCCCTCAGATCTCTCTCTTTCTTCCTTTCTATTTCATGCTGAAGGTCACGTTCTTCAGGCCATTCTCTTCTATACTTAGAACACAGAACTGAAGGAAATATGCCCTAGAGGCAATAATAAAGTTATTATTTATTTCCTCATATCATGATAAATGTTTATTATTCATGCTAGAATTGTATTACCCGGAAACATGATACATGTGTGAATACATAGACAAACATAACGTCACTAGTATGCCTCTACTTGACTAGCTCATTAATCAAAGATGGTTATGTTTCCTAACCATAGACATGTGTTGTCATTTGATGAACGGGATCACATCATTAGGAGAATGATGTGATTGACATGACCCATTCCGTTAGCCTAGCACTTGATCGTTTAGTATGTTGCTATTGCTTTCTTCATGACTTATACATGTTCCTACAACTATGAGATTATGCAACTCCCGTTTACCGGAGGAACACTTTGTGTGCTACCAAATGTCACAACGTAACTGGGTGATTATAAAGGAGCTCTACAGGTGTCTCCGAAGGTACATGTTGAGTTGGCGTATTTCGAGATTAGGTTTTGTCACTCCGATTGTCGGAGAGGTATCTTTGGGCCCTCTCGGTAATGCACATCACTATAAGCCTTGCAAGCAATGTAGCTAATGAGTTAGTTACGGAATGATGCATTATGTAACGAGTAAAGAGACTTGCTGGTAACGAGATTGAACTAGGTATTGGATACCGACAATCGAATCTCGGGCAAGTAACATACCGATGACAAAGGGAACAACGTATGTTGTTATGCAGTTTGACCGATAAAGATCTTCGTAGAATATGTAGGAGCCAATATGAGCATCCAGGTTCCGCTATTAGTTATTGACCGAGAATAGTTCTAGGTCATGTCTACATAGTTCTCGAACCCGTAGGGTCCGCACGCTTAACGTTACAATGACAGTTTTATTATGAGTTTATAAGTTTGATGAACCAAAGGTTGTTCGGAGTCCCGGATGTGATCACGGACATGACGAGGAGTCTCGAAATGGTCGAGCATAAAGATTGATATATTGGAAGCTTATATTTGGATATCGGAATAGTTCCGGGTGAAATATCGATTTTACCGGAACACCGGGGGGTTACCGAACCCTCCCGGGGGTTAATGGGCCTTAGTGGGCCATGAGGGAGAAGAGGAGGGCCGGCCAGGGCAGGCCGCGCGCCCCCTCCCCCCTAGTCCGAATAGGACAAGGAAGGGGGGCGGCGCCCCCTTTCCTCTTTCCCTTCCCCCCTTTCCTTCTCCACCAAGGCAAGAGGGGGGAGTCCTACTCCCGGTGGGAGTAGGACTCCTCCAAGCGCACCCCTAGGGGTCGGCCGCACCTCCTCCCTCCCTTCTTTATATACGGGGGCAGGGGGGCACCTCTAGACACACAAGTTGATCTTCGTGATCGTTCCTTAGCCGTGTGCGGTGCCCCCCTCCACCATATTCCACCTCGGTCATATCGTTGCGGTGCTTAGGCGAAGCCCTGTGTCGGTAGAACATCATCATCGTCACCACGCCGTCGTGCTGACGGAACTCATCCCCGACACCCTGCTGGATCGGAGTCCGGGGATCATCATCGAGCTGAACATGTGCTGAACTCGGAGGTGTCATACGTTCGGTACTTGGATCGGTCGGATCGTGAAGACGTACGACTACATCAACCGCGTTGTCATAATGCTTCCGCTTACGGTCTACGAGGGTACGTGGACAACACTCTCCCCTCTCGTTGCTATGCATCACCATGATCTTGCGTGTGCGTAGGATTTTTTTGAAATTACTACGTTCCCCAACAGTGGCATCCGAGCCAGGTTTTATGTGTTGATGTTATATGCACGAGTAGAACACAAGTAAGTTGTGGGCGATACAAGTCATACTTCTTACCAGCATGTCATACTTTGGTTCAGCGGTATTGTGAGATGAAGCGGCCCGGACCGACATTACGCGTACGCTTACACGAGACTGGTTTCACCGTTACGAGCACTCGTGCTTAAAGGTGACTGGCGGGTGTCTGTCTCTCTCACTTTAGTTGAACCGAGTGTGGCTACGCCCGGTCCTTGCGAAGGTTAAAACAGCACTAACGTGACGAACTATCGTTGTGGTTTTGATGCGTAGGTAAGAACGGTTCTTGCTCAGCCCGTAGCAGCCACGTAAAATTTGCAACAACAAAGTAGAGGACGTCTAACTTGTTTTTGCAGGGCATGTTGTGATGTGATATGGTCAAGACGTGATGCTATATTTTATTGTATGAGATGATCATGTTTTGTAACCGAAGTTATTGGCAACTGGCAGGAGCCATATGGTTGTCGCTTTATTGTATGAAATGCAAACGCCCTGTAATTGCTTTACTTTATCACTAAGCGGTAGCGATAGTCGTAGAAGCAATAGATGGTGTAACGACAACGATGCTACGATGGAGATCAAGGTGTCGCACCGGTGACGATGGTGATCACGACGGTGCTTCGGAGATGGAGATCACAAGCACAAGATGATGATGGCCATATCATATCACTTATATTGATTGCATGTGATGTTTATCCTTTATGCATCTTATCTTGCTTTGATTGATGGTAGCATTTTAAGATGATCTCTCACTAAAATTATCAAGAAGTGTTCTCCTTGAGTATGCACCATTGCGAAAGTTCTTCGTGCTGAGACACCACGTGATGATCGGGTGTGATAGGCTCTACGTTCAAATACAACGGGTGCAAAACAGTTGCACACGCGAAATACTCAGGTTAAACTTGATGAGCCTAGCATATACAGATATGGCCTCGGAACATGGAGACCGAAAGGTCGAACGTGAATCATATAGTAGATATGATCAACATAGTGATGTTCACCATTGAAACTACTCCATCTCACGTGATGATCGGACATGGTTTAGTTGATTTGGATCACGTGATCACTTAGATGACTAGAGAGATGTCTGTCTAAGTGGGAGTTCTTAAGTAATATGATTAATTGAACTTAAATTTATCATGAACTTAGTACCTGATAGTATTATGCTTGTCTATGTTTGTTGTAGATAGATGGCTCGTGTTGTTGTTCCGTTGAATTTTAATGCGTTCCTTGAGAAAGCAAAGTTGAAAGATGATGGTAGCAATTACATGGACTGGGTCCGTAACCTGAGGATTATCCTCATTGCTGCACAGAAGAATTACGTCCTGGAAGCACCACTAGGTGCCAGGCCTGCTGCTGATGCAACTGACAACGTTAAGAACGTCTGGCAGAGCAAAGCTGATGACTACTCGATAATTTACTGTGCCATGCTTTACGTCTTGGAACCGGGTCTTCAACGACGTTTTGAACGTCATGGAGCATATGAGATGTTCTAGGAGTTGAAGTTAATATTTCAAGCAAATGCCCGGATTGAGAGATATGAAGTCTCCAATAAGTTCTATAGCCGTAAGGTGGAGGAGAATAGTTCTGTCAGTGAACACATACTCAAAATGTCTGGGTATAATAATCACTTGATTCAGCTGGGAGTTAATCTTCCTGATGATAGTGTCATTGACAGAATTCTTCAATCACTGCCACCAAGCTACAAGAGCTTCGTGATGAACTATAATATGCAAGGGATGGACAAGACTATTCCCGAGCTCTTCGCAATGCTAAAAATAGAGGAGGTAGAAATCAAGAAGGAGCATCAAGTGTTGATGGTTAATAAGACCACCAGTTTCAAGAAAAAGGGCAAAGGGAAGAAGAAGGGGAACTTTAAGAAGAACAGCAAACAAGTTGCTGCTCAAGAGAAGAAACCCAAGTCTGGACCTAAGCCTGAGACTGAGTGCTTCTACTGCAAGCAGACTGGTCACTGGAAGCGGAACTGCCCCAAGTATTTGGCGGATAAGAAGGATGGAAAAGTGAACAAAGGTATATGTGATATACATGTTATTGATGTGTACCTTACTAATGCTCGCAGTAGTACCTGGGTATTTGATAATGGTTCTGTTGCTAATATTTGCAACTCGAAACAGGGACTACGGATTAAGCGAAGATTGGCTAAGGACGAGGTGACGATGCGCGTGGGAAATGGTTCCAAAGTCGATGTGATCGCGGTCGGCATGCTACCTCTACATCTACCATCGAGATTAGTTTTAGACCTAAATAATTGTTATTTGGTGCCAGCGTTGAGCATGAACATTATATCTGGATCTTGTTTGATGCGAGACGGTTATTCATTTAAATCAGAGAATAATGGTTGTTCTATTTATATGAGTAATATCTTTTATGGTCATGCACCCTTGAAGAGTGGTCTATTTTTATTGAATCTCGATAGTAGTGATACACATATTCATAATGTTGAAGCCAAAAGATGCAGAGTTGATAATGATAGTGCAACTTATTTGTGGCACTGCCGTTTAGGTCATATCGGTGTAAAGCGTATGAAGAAACTCCATACTGATGGACTTTTGGAATTACTTGATTATGAATCACTTGGTACTTGCGAACCGTGCCTCATGGGCAAGATGACTAAAACGCCATTCTCCGGAACTATGGAGCGAGCAACTGATTTGTTGGAAATCATACATACTGATGTATGTGGTCCAATGAATATTGAGGCTCGCGGCGGGTATCGTTATTTTCTCACCTTCACAGATAATTTGAGCAGATATGGGTATATCTACTTGATGAAACATAAGTCTGAAACATTTGAAAAGTTCAAAGAATTTCAGAGTGAAGTGGAAAATCATCATAACAAGAAAATAAAGTTTCTATGATCTGATCGTGGAGGAGAATATTTGAGTTATGAGTTTGGTTTACATTTGAAACAATGTGGAATAGTTTCGTAACTCACGCCACCCGGAACACCACAACGAAATGGTGTGTCCGAACGTCGTAATCGTACTTTACTAGATATGGTGCGATCTATGATGTCTCTTACTGATTTACCGCTATCGTTTTGGGGTTATGCTCTAAAGACAGCCGCATTCACGTTAAATAGGGCACCATCAAAATCCGTTGGGACGACGCCTTATGAACTGTGGTTTGGCAAGAAACCAAAGTTGTCGTTTCTTAAAGTTTGGGGATGCGATGCTTATGTGAAGAAACTTCAACCAGATAAGCTCGAACCCAAATCGGAGAAATGTGTCTTCATAGGATACCCAAAAGAGACTATTGGGTACACCTTCTATCACAGATCTGAAGGCAAGATTTTCGTTGCTAAATTCGGATCCTTTCTAGAGAAGGAGTTTCTCTCGAAATAAGTGAGTGGGAGGAAAGTAGAACTTGATAAGGTAACTGTACCTGCTCCCTTACTGGAAAGTAGTCCATCACAAGAACCGGTTCCTGTGACAACTACACCAATTAGTGAGGAAGCTAATGATATTGATCAAGAAACTTCAGATCAAGTTTCTACTGAACCTCGTAGGTCTACTAGAGTAAGATCCGCACCAGAGTGGTACGGTAATCCTATTCTGGAAGTCATGTTACTTGACCATGGCAAACCTACAAACTATGAGGAAGCGATGATGAGCCCAGATTCCGCAAAATGGCTAGAAGCCATGAAATCTGAGATGGGATCCATGTATGAGAACAAAGTATGGATTTTGGTTGACTTGCCCGATGATCGGCAAGCCATTGAGAATAATGGATTTTTAAGAAGAAGACTGACGCTGATGGTAATGTAACTGTCTACAAAGCTTGACTTGTTGCAAAAGGTTTTCGACAAGTTCAAGAGGTTGACTACGATGAGACTTTCTCACCCGTAGCGATGCTTAAGTCTGTCCGAATCATGTTTGCAATTGCTGCATTTTATGATTATGAAATTTGGCAAATGGATGTCAAAATTGCATTCTTGAATGGATTTCTGGAAGAAGAGTTGTATATGATGCAACCAGAAGGTTTTGTTGATCCAAAAGGTGCTAACAAAGTATGCAAGCTCCAGTGATCCATTTATGGACTGGTGCAAGCATCTCGGAGTTGGAATAAACGCTTTGATAGTGTGATCAAAGCATATGGTTTTATAAAGACTTTTGGAGAAGCCTGTATTTACAAGAAAGTGAGTGGGAGCTCTGTAGCATTTCTGATATTATATGTAGATGACATATTATTAATTGGAAATGATATAGAATTTCTGGATAGCATAAAGGGATACTTGAATAAAAGTTTTTCTATGAAAGACCTCGGTGAAGCTGCTTACATATTGGGCATCAAGATCTATAGAGATAGATCAAGACGCTTAATTGGACTTTCACAAAGCACATACCTTGATAAATTTTTTAAAAAGTTCAAAATGGATCAGGCAAAGAAAGGATTCTTGCCTGTATTACAAGGTGTGAAGTTGAGTCAGACTCAATGCCCGACCACAGCAAAAGATAGAGAGAAAATGAAAGATGTTCCATATGCTTCAGCCATAGGCTCTATCATGTATGCAATGCTGTGTACCAGACCTGACGTATGCTTAGCAATAAGCTTAGCAGGTAGGTACCAAAGTAATCTAGGAGTGGATCACTGGACAACGGTCAAGAACATCCTGAAATACCTGAAAAGGACTAAGGATATGTTTCTCGTTTATGGAGGTGACAAAGAGCTAGTCGTAAATGGTTACGTCGATGCAAGCTTTGACACTGATCCGGACGATTCTAAATCACAAACCGGATACGTGTTTTTATTAAACAGTGGAGCTGTAAGTTGGTGCAGTTCTAAACAAAGCGTCGTGGCGGGATCTACATGTAAAGCGGAGTACATAGCTGCTTCGAAAGCAGCAAATGAAGGAGTCTAGATGAAGGAGTTCATTTCCGATCTAGGTGTCATAGCTAGTGCATCGGGACCAACGAAGATCTTCTGTGACAATACTGGTGCAATTGCATTGGCAAAGGAATCCAGATTTCACAAGAGGACCAAACACATCAAGAGATGCTTCAATTCCATCCGGGACCAAGTCCAGGTGGGAGACATAGAGATTTGCAAGATACATACGGATCTGAATGTTGCAGACCCGTTTACTAAGCCTCTTCCACGAGCAAAACATGATCAACACCAAGACTCCATGGGTGTTAGAATCATTACTGTGTAATCTAGATTATTGACTCTAGTGCAAGTGGGAGACTGAAGGAAATATGCCGTAGAGGCAATGATAAAGTTATTATTTATTTCCTCATATCATGATAAATGTTTATTATTCATGCTAGAATTGTATTACCCGGAAACATGATACATGTGTGAATACATAGACAAACATAACGTCACTAGTATGCCTCTACTTGACTAACTCATTAATCAAAGATGGTTATGTTTCCTAACCATAGACATGTGTTGTCATTTGATTAACGGGATCACATCATTAGGAGAATGATGTGATTGACATGACCCATTCCGTTAGCCTAGCACTTGATCGTTTAGTATGTTGCTATTTAAATATATTATAACCGAGCACTTTTCCAACCCTCTCAAGTAATCAGTGATTTTGGCCGTCAGATCCCATCTCCAAGTCGTTTTTGGCCGTCTGATGCACCTCTTCGCTAACGTGTGGGTCGCTACTCTGAAAACAAATTCAGAGGCCTCGTGTTAATTCAGCGATGGATGGTTGTCATGGACAGTTTTTTTCTCTATAAAAAAATCAACAAAATTGCGTTGGGCGAGGCTCACCCCCTCCATCTCCCGCAAGGTACCCCATCCCCTTCCGATCTCGGCCTAGAATGAAGCCTAATACGTCACCGCCGCTGCCCTCATAGGCGTCGAGAGAGAGCTCCCTTGATTGCATCCTGGAGATAGGAGATACCACTTCACGCTCGGCCCGAACTCGGCTTGAGGCGACGGAACCGGGGGTCGGCCGATCCACCTGCAAGGTAGGGCTCCCTTTCCATCCCTCCCTCCCTTTCCTGGCGGCGGGGACGGTGACTACCCCAGTGCTCCGTGGTGCTGTACCTTCAACCTTGCACGCCCCCCACCGCTCGCAGCAGCAGGCAACACTAGGAGATGGCGATGGCAGCGGCGCCAGCTGCACTCATGCCCCTCTTCAGTCTTCACCCATCAGACTGGCTTTCGTCCTTCGTAAGTGAGCAATGTCACTTCATCTTTCGCTCTCACGGGTGACTCATGGTGCGGCCTCTATCTTTACAATTTGCTTTTTCCACCTGATGATTACATTATTTCCTCCCAATCTAAATTTTGTACAGTAATTATCTATACTGGGAGGTGGTCAATTGATTTGGTCAGATATTGGAGAATGGTTATCGCACTTATTTTCTCGAAATTCTTTAGCTGATAATCTCTAATGGCTTCCGGACAGCTAATTACTTCACGTGGATTGCTATGTCTTATCGTTTCATGTTTTATCATCTACAGTATGTTTTTACAGCATACGATTGCTCGCATAACATGTCTTGGTGTTATTCATAACTTGGTGCTGTATTTGACAGGTTAATTAGAACAGTATAGTAAAATGCACACACAAAAATGTAGCCGTACTGTTCTAGAAATGGGGGTGAAGCCTCAATATGTTCTGCTTCTATCCATAAATGAGCAAAGCTCAATAATCTTGCAGACATCTCTACATATGTATGTTGTGGATTTTGAAGACAGGTACAGGCTTTGAATCATTCCAAGCATCAGGTGAGTTTCATTCTAGAATAGTATTTCGAACAGAATATGAATTAAGCTGCAAGGAACTTCACTTCAAGAGATCTCAGATCCATGCCTAAAACTGAAACTTATCAGTTCTTGACAAACTATGAAACTAATAGTACTTATCAGATCCAAGGCTCACGTTCTTGCCGCCTTCCATGTAGATGCGGCCTTTTCCTTCTGGGATGTTCATGTGCAGCTTTGTCTAACTTACAGTATTGAATTCTCATCCAGATTATCACCGATATAACCACCAACTAATAAAATGGGGAAGAAATGACTCGTCAATTTGTTCATGCCATGCAGGAATGGATAATAAAATAAGTTATTTACTCTTCAGTTACACATAAATCTAAATAGTTCTGTTCTTTTTTCTCCTTACCATGCACGAAAGAGTAGTTATTTACTCTTCAGTTACACATAGCATCTAAATAGTAGTAAATGATTGTAACGCCCCGAGACCGACGCTCCAGAAGACTTCCAGCTACTCCGAGTTTCGTCGTGTGATTTGTTTTGTTTGTTGCATCATTTGCATTGCATCATGCCATCATGTCATTTTTTTTTAAAACCTAAATAAATTGTATGGATTTTTTGATCCATTTAAATCGAGGGAACTTACATGGTGACTTCTCTTTATAACATATCCTCCAATATTAGGGAGCTATATTAAATATTTCTTTATTTCAGAAATCACCAAAACACACTTGCAAAATAATTTCGTTCCTTTTCTGCTTCAAGTTTGGTCTCCAACCTTGCCAATATTTATTTCATCATTTTCCGGAGCTCCACCAAAAATCCGAACATTTTTGGACCTTCCCAAACCTCACTTCCTATTCAAATCATTTGAATTTAAATCAAATGAGTTTGAATTTAATCTTTCGATCATGCCCATTCTATTTTTCCTGGATCAAACTCATTTTTGTGAGTCCAAGGAAATTATCCCCTTGCGCATTTTCTTTCCCTAACCCTCCTTTTCTTTTCCTCTCTCTTTTTGCTTTTCTGTTAAAGAAAATATAAGAGAGAGAAGAGAGAGGTAAGCCCAGCCAGGCCTCTGGCCATTTCCTCTCCACATGGGCCGACCCAACCGGCCTCTCCAGCCGCAGCCCACCTATCCCTCCAACCTAAGCCGGCCCAAGGCCCAGCCGGTGCCCCTCTAACCCTAGCCC
This sequence comes from Triticum aestivum, assembly GCF_018294505.1. Classification (NCBI taxonomy): domain Eukaryota; kingdom Viridiplantae; phylum Streptophyta; class Magnoliopsida; order Poales; family Poaceae; genus Triticum; species Triticum aestivum. The sequence continues at coordinate 388,113,829 of NC_057798.1, read as the reverse complement.
GAGCGAACCCCATCTCCCCTTTCTCTCGTCTCCCTCTCCTCCCTCGCGCCGCCAGAGGAGCCCATCTCCTCGATCTTCCCCTTCCCCTCCTTTGCGCCCCATCTCTCGCTCGATCCCGCACGCAGGAGCCCCACGCCCGATCCCCATCATCGCCGTCGTGCCCCGTCCACCAGGAACCGCAGCTCGCCGCGCCCTGCTTCTCCTCCCCTTGCTCCCGCGCTCCGCCCTCGCCGAAGAAGAGAGCCAGGCCGGAGCCCCGTTGGCCTCCTCCGCGAGCTCGCCTGCCCGCACGGCCATGGCGCCGCCGGCCTCCTTGGTTCACCCGCGCCCTGCTGCCGTTGCTTTTCTCGCGTGCCGTCCCCGACTCATTCGCCTTGCCGTGGCCGCTCCCCTCGATCTCCTCCGTCTCGCCCCTCTCAGCCTCCTGCGCCCGTGCCCCTCCTCTGCCTCGCCTCTGTTTCCGGCTGCCGCCAGCGAGCAGCTCCGTCGGAGCTCGTCCCCGAGCGCGACCATCTCCGGCCATGGCGCCGCCCTGCTGCTCCTCGCGCGCCCTTCCTCCTCTCTCCTCCACTCCTTCAGCGCATCTCGAGCAACCAGGCCGTCCCGCCTCCTCTTCCCCGATGTTGCTGCCTCGCAGGAGCATCCCGAGCCGGAGCTCATCCACGAGCAGATCGAGACGCCTTCTCCCGCTCGTCATCGACCTCGCCCTGCCTCTGTCGTTTCGCCAGATGCCGTCCCTGCTGCTGCTAGACCACCTCGGTGCCACCAGGGAGTGCCATGGCCTCCACCGAGACCCTGGGAATACCAAGAACGCCAAGTACCCCTACGAACCGTGTACGACTACCGGCGCCGAAGTCCGCGAGTACCACTACGTTTGCGATGTACATCTACACCAAGACTGGACCGACAAGTACCGCGAGAACATTTGTACCTCTACCGTCGCCGTGGATCCGACAAGTACCCCTACAACAAGTGTACCTCTACCTCGTCTTCGGAATCGCTAAGAACGTCAAGTACCCCTTCGAGATGACGAGATCGGCAAGTTCGAATGACCCCAAGTACCTCTTCGAAACGACCGAGTACTATTACCATCGGACGCTTGAACGACTACTTCCTCTACTTCCGACAACGACCGCTCCGTGAACGACTACTTCCACTACGAACGCGTTCCGCCCCGAATGCACGCTTCAAGGTATAACCCCGAGACGACGACCGCGATGAGATGCACCGTTTGCACCGTGTTCGAATTGTCACTCGTTTTCCATGCCACTAACCCGTGGGAACCCGGCAGTTGGGAGCACCCCACCATCTCTAGCATGTTGCGCACATCGGCACGCCTCCTTTTGCACCGGTATCTCCATGAGTTACCGGGACCGGAATGTTGCCGTGGCACCATTTTTGTCTCGCCGCCGTGGCACCCTTTTCATTCCGCCATGGTGACCAAATGCCTCGTATCATGCTCATGTCAACATTTTCATAAAATTGCATAAAACTTGTATATGTCATCCGCATCATGATAACAACATTTAAAATGTTTAAACTTGTTGTTGCATTAAATTGCTAAATGCATATGGGGATTTACCGGATTTGTTGTTTTTATATCCGGCCCCATTTAAATTGTTTAGATGGTATAGTTTATATTATGCTTCACCTCTTGCCATGTTTAACAACAGTTAATATTGTTGGGTAGCTTAAACGAGAGATAACTAAATAATTGATGTGGTGTTCCGTCAATATGCAGCTCGTTGCATATTAAGCTCCACTTAATTTGTAGTGTTGTTTGTTGCACTTTGCCATGCCATGTTTCATTAAACCGGACATGCATCATACTTGTTTGCGCATCATGACTTGTTTATGCTTGTGTGTTTACTATGTTGTTTGTTTCTTTCCGGGTTGCTTCTCTCGTTAGCTTTGGTTTCGTTCCGGAGTTGTGAGGATTTGTTCGTCTACGACCGTTTGTCTTCTTCTTGGACTCGTTCTTCTTCCTTGCGGGATCTCAGGCAAGATGATCATACCCTCGAAATCACTACTATCTTTGCTATGCTAGTTTGCTCGCTCTTTTGCTATGCCAATGCTACGATGCCTACCATTTGCTTGTCAGCCTCCCAAATTGCCGTGTCAAACCTCTAACCCACCATGTCCTAGCAAACCGTTGATTGGCTATGTTACCGCTTTGCTCAGCCCCTCTTATAGCGTTGTTAGTTGCAGGTGAAGATTGAAGTTTGTTCCTTGTTGGAACATGGAGATGTTGTTCCTTGTTGGAACATGTTTACTTGTTGGGATATCACAATATATCTTACTTAATTAATGCATCTATATACTTGGTAAAGGGTGGAAGGCTCGGCCTTATGCCTGGTGTTTTGTTCCACTCTTGCCGCCCTAGTTTCCGTCATATCGGTGTTATGTTCCCGGATTTTGCGTCCCTTACGCGGTTGGGCTATTATGGGAACCCCTTGACAGTTCGCCTTAAGTAAAGCTCTTCCAGCAATGCCCAACATTGGTTTTACCATTTGCCACCTAGCCTTTTCTTTTCCCTTGGGAGTCGCGCTCCTGAGGGTCATCATTATTTTACCCCCCCCCGGGCCAGTGCTCATCTGAGTGTTGGTCCAAACTAGAGTCCTGTGCAGCGCCCCCTCGGGGAAACTCGAGGTTTGGTTTTAGTTGTACGGAGCGCTCATCTGAGTGTGCCCTGAGAAAGAGATATGTGCAGCTCCTATCGGGATTTGTCGGCACATTCGGGCGGTGTTGCTGGTTTAGTTTTACCCTGTCGAAATGTCTTGTTGTACCGGGATACCGAGTCTGATCGGAGTGTCTCGGGTGGAGGTCTATTCCTTCGTTGACCGTGAGAGCTTGTGATGGGCTAAGTTGGTACACCCCTGCAGGGATTTGAACTTTCGAAAGCCGTGCCCGCGGTTATGGGCAGATGGGAATTTGTTAACGTCCGGTTGTAGAAAACCTAAAGTTGACCCTAATTAAAATACATCAACCGTGTGTGTAACCGTGATGGTCTCTTTCCGGCGGAGTCCGGGAAGTGAACACGGTGTTGGAGTTATGCTTGACGTAGGTTGCTATAGGATCACTTCTTGATCATACTTTTATCGACCGTGCTTTGCCTTCTCTTCTCGCTCTCATTTGCGTATGTTAGCCACCATATATGCTAGTCGCTTGCTGCAGCTCCACCTCATTACTCCATCCTTCCTATAAGCTTAAATAGTCTTGATCTCGCGGGTGCGAGATTGCTGAGTCCCCGTGGCTCACAGATACTTCCAAAACCAGTTTGCAGGTGCCTATGTTACCGAACAGGTGACGCAACCAAGCTCAAGGAGGAGCTCGATGAAGATCTTGCCCTTTGTGTTGTTTCGTTCTAGTTGATCAGTAGTGGAGCCCAGTTGGGGTCGATCAGGGACCTTTGTCGCATTTGGGGTTCTTCTTTTATTTTGGTTCCGTAGTCGGACCTTGATTGTATCTGGATGATGTAATGCTTTATTCATGTAATTGTGTGAAGTGGCGATTGTAAGCCAACTATGTATCTCTTTCCCTTATGTATTGCATGGGTTGTGTGAAGATTACCTCACTTGCGACATTGCTTTCAATGCGGTTATGCCTCTAAGTCGTGCTTCGACACGTGGGAGATATAGCCGCATCGAGGACGTTACAAGTTGGTAATCAGAGCCTTCCCCGACCTTAGGAGCCCCACTGCTTGATCGTTTTTAGCGGCCGAGTTGTGTCTAGAAAAATGTTTTGAGTCCTTTAGGAATTATATATCGGAGAGTTTAGGAATTCTTTTTACTCCCCAGTCCCTTCGTCGCTCTGGTGATGCATCGTGACGTAGAGTTTTGACTCTTCTCTTCTCAAATTTCACTAAAAAATATTTTAGGATCACGCGGGTATCTTGGAATCGTTCCGATGGTTTTATGATGAGAACATTGTCTTGGTGCCTCCTGTCAGGGGTTTTGTGGAAGTGTCCCGGGGAGTTGAGCTCTGAGGTGTTGTCATCATAATTTTATCGTTGCCATTCTGGTATACCTGAGTTTAGTACGCCGACATCGAAAATCTCTTTTATGCAGTTCGTTGGTGAGATAACCTCGACGCCACCCAGTACTGGGGCGGGAGTTCGGGAGTATTGCCATAACTTGTATAACGGATGCTTTTCGAAGGTTGAGGTAGATGGTTTCCGAAGTTTTCTTGGTTATGTGTTGAAGGATGGATACAGCTGGATGTAGGATTTGTTAGTTTGGGTGAGATATTATGCTTCCCCTGTATCCCCAACACCTGATTGCATAACCGGAAAATTTCGGGAGTTTCATAGGTGGGAAATCAAGTAGCTCTTAGGATATCTTTCCGACATATGTATGATATGAAATTGGGGTTCGACGTCTAGTGGTCCGCCTATTCACGGTCGTTTTTACAGTGGTCTCGTTGTGTCTTAAAGAGTCCTTGGCTATGCCGACTCGGGGACGCTTCGTATGTCATGTGCACTGCCTTGTACATGATGGTGCTGTACGATCGAGCCCGTGTAGGCCCCACCACGAAAACTTCGAACGAAATCTCTATCATATGTTTGTTCTTGCTTATTTTGCAAGCCAATCCTTTGTTTTGTTTTGAGTTGTGGTATTCGAGTTGCTTCGAAGTCAAATGTTGATTCCATACCTTTTTCAAATGGTGTTCTCATATTCCTATGTGAATACTAATCCTTCTTGATCATCGAGTCTGTCTTGTCAATCCTTTTTTTAACCGGTGTGTCTCTCCTCAAGTGGATCCGTTCACGTCAACATTTGCAAGATCATTTATCACTTCTTCTCAACGGTGTTTGTTTCATCCGTCTCCAAGTTGCCTTTGTTTTTCCCACCCTCCCTCCCTTTTGTTTTTCTTCAAGGGCTAAGATTTCTTCTTCAAGTATCCATTTTATTGATGGGAAGTTTCTCCATTCTTTTCCGTTAATGTTCTTATCCGGTGATTCTCATGAAGATTCTAATGGAGCTTCAAGTTCGTCATTCCTCGTTCTTTTCTTCTCCGGTGGATTTAATTCAAGCTTTGGTATTAAGCATACTCCTTTTCTTTTTTTTTCCAATGCTTTTCTTATGCCGGTGCACCTCTTAATCATCCATCTCTCGCTATTAGATTGTTCCGGAGTGCTCAAGATATCTCGAAGATTCGTGTTTCCACTCTGCATTCGTTCAAGCTCTTTCGAGATTGGTATCTCATTCAAGTCATTTAATTCAACCGGTGCAACATCTCTTTTAAATCTTTTCAACGGTGTTCTTTTGAGTGGGCTCTAACCCACAGGTCTTTTCCCAGGATCTTACCTGACTCTTCTATTTTCCCAGAGCTATCCTAAATTCTTCTCTAAGTTTGACGTAAGAATGAGTTATCATCAGTCAAATGCTTTTCTCCAAGATCTTTCAAATTCTTTTCATTTTTGGTTCAACCTTTCAAATTGTCATTCCGGAGTGCCTCAACAATTCATGGTGGTGTTTCTCGTTGTCATTCTCGAATTTTGAAGACCGAAGAAGAGTTCCTCTTAAATCTTGCCCGTTCTTCCAGAGATTCATGGTTCTAGCGTTATGCCATCCTCTCATAATTGTTTTCGATTGTGAGAATTCTTTTCAACTATCCGAAGCAAATTCAAGAGTCTTCTCAATTTCTTATCCGGAATCCATCTTTTCAAATATTATTCATTCTCAGTTTTCAGCTCACGTTCTTCAATTTTACCGATGCTTCGTGCAAGTGATCTTTAATCAGCTCGTGATCTCTGCGCTCTCATGTATCTAAATCCTCTCAAGCATCCTCGTTCATTTGCAAATTCTTCCGGTGATTCGTTATCTTTTATTCGTTCTTTTCAATTCTTCCTGTGGTTCGTTCAAGAGTTTTCTTCCTTCGTGTATCATATCTATGTATTTGTTATTTCAATCCTACCGGTGGTTCGTTGAAGACCTTCTCAAGTTTACGCTATATCTCTTTTAATCCTTTCTACGAGAATAAGTAGTATGCCAAATCCGTTGATTGTCATCAATTTAATTGGTGAAGGATAAGCATAACATAATTCTTATTCTTGTTCATCCAAGTGATTAATTCTTTATTCCGGAGGCCCTTAAAATTCTCGGTTTCATTTGTTTCATCTTCTCTTTTTCCCGGAGTTCCAAGCTCTAATTATCACGGAGATCCATCTAAATCATTGCAAGGATTCACCTTGTGTTTTCAATTTCTTTTTCTTTTCATTCCTTTTGTTTACCGGAGTTCTTCATGGAGGTTCTACATGACGATTCATCAAGGATTTAATTCCTTCTCAAAGTTTTCATCAAGATTCATTTCTAGGGAGCTCAAGCTTTCTTCATATTGTAATCCGGAGTGCAATTTCTTTCTACCATATTATCGGAGGTGGTATTATGTCATTCTTGATAATTTGAGTTCATGTTTTCCATGATTCACATGTTGTTAAGAATGAGTTATTTTTAAATCCATATCTCTTCGTTGGAGTTATCTTGTGTCATATTTCACCTAAAGCCTTCCCTAAGGAATGTTGTATTGTGGTGCTTATCAATGATCCAAGTTTTCTCCTATCCTCTCGGCAAAAGAAGTTTTCATCTCTTCGTTGATCTCAAGCAAGCAATTGTTTCCGTTAGTGGCCGGTTGTCACCTCATAATTTTGAGATGTTTTCCATAAGCCCACTACAAGTTTGTGATTTTCGTTGTTGATTTTCCAACAACTCCGTTCAATTCTTCTTTGCAAGGATGCTTTCCAAACTCATTTGTGGCAGAAGTTGGCATTTTCTTCTCCATTCTGTTATTCCAATGATATATCTTCTATTATTTCTTTCGGAGGCATTGTGACGTTGCTCTTTTCACTCACCATCTCGATCCGTGAGGATCGTGTTCTTTTCTTGCTTAGCCATTTAACCGGAGTGTCGTGTTTTCATTCGAGTTCTCTAATCTTATCAAGTTTTCCCTCCTTCCTCAACCGGAGAGCTGTCTGAAATCCTTCTTACCCATTGTGCCATTCTTTCAATAGTTCCGGAGGCAGAGTGTTGTTGATTTCATCAAGTAACATCCCATCTTCTCAAGTTCATGTTCTATTCCTTCCATGTTCAACCGGAGTACTGCCCGAATTCTTCCCCTCTCATCTTGTTTTAACCGGAGTGGTTTCGAATTCTAGCTTGTCCATTAAACTCTTGATTCATGTCTTTGCAACCTTCAAGTTCTCGTAATGTTCCTTGTTCCTTTTTTTTCTAACGGATTGTTTGCAATCTCGTTCTTCTCAGTTGTGCTCTTTCTTTTAAATTGCTCAACCTCTCAAGGTTCTTTGGTTTCACTCATTGGTCGAAGAAGCAACTTAGTTTTACCTCTTCTCTGTCTCTTCCGTTTTCTCTCCGGTGCCATTCTAGATCTCGGGACGAGATCCTCTTGTAGTGGTGGAGTGTTGTAACGCCCCGAGACCGACGCTCCAGAAGACTTCCAGCTACTCCGAGTTTCGTCGTGTGATTTGTTTTGTTTGTTGCATCATTTGCATTGCATCATGCCATCATGTCATTTTTTTTAAAACCTAAATAAATTGTATGGATTTTTCGATCCATTTAAATCGAGGGAACTTACATGGTGACTTCTCTTTATAACATATCCTCCAATATTAGGGAGCTATATTAAATATTTCTTTATTTCAGAAATCACCAAAACACACTTGCAAAATAATTTCGTTCCTTTTCTGCTTCAAGTTTGGTCTCCAACCTTGCCAATATTTATTTCATCATTTTTCGGAGCTCCACCAAAAATCCGAACATTTTTGGACCTTCCCAAACCTCACTTCCTATTCAAATCATTTGAATTTAAATCAAATGAGTTTGAATTTAATCTTTCGATCATGCCCACTTCTATTTTTCCTGGATCAAACTCATTTTTGTGAGTCCAAGGAAATTATCCCCTTGCGCATTTTCTTTCCCTAACCCTCCTTTTCTTTTCCTCTCTCTTTTTGCTTTTCTGTTAAAGAAAATATAAGAGAGAGAAGAGAGAGGTAAGCCCAGCCAGGCCTCTGGCCATTTCCTCTCCACATGGGCCGACCCAACCGGCCTCTCCAGCCGCAGCCCACCTATCCCTCCAACCTAAGCCGGCCCAAGGCCCAGCCGGTGCCCCTCTAACCCTAGCCCGAGCGAACCCCATCTCCCCTTTCTCTCGTCTCCCTCTCCTCCCTCGCGCCGCCAGAGGAGCCCATCTCCTCGATCTTCCCCTTCCCCTCCTTTGCGCCCCATCTCTCGCTCGATCCCGCACGCAGGAGCCCCACGCCCGATCCCCATCATCGCCGTCGTGCCCCGTCCACCAGGAACCGCAGCTCGCCGCGCCCTGCTTCTCCTCCCCTTGCTCCCGCGCTCCGCCCTCGCCGAAGAAGAGAGCCAGGCCGGAGCCCCGTTGGCCTCCTCCGCGAGCTCGCCTGCCCGCACGGCCATGGCGCCGCCGGCCTCCTTGGTTCACCCGCGCCCTGCTGCCGTTGCTTTTCTCGCGTGCCGTCCCCGACTCATTCGCCTTGCCGTGGCCGCTCCCCTCGATCTCCTCCGTCTCGCCCCTCTCAGCCTCCTGCGCCCGTGCCCCTCCTCTGCCTCGCCTCTGTTTCCGGCTGCCGCCAGCGAGCAGCTTCGTCGGAGCTCGTCCCCGAGCGCGACCATCTCCGGCCATGGCGCCGCCCTGCTGCTCCTCGCGCGCCCTTCCTCCTCTCTCCTCCACTCCTTCAGCGCATCTCGAGCAACCAGGCCGTCCCGCCTCCTCTTCCCCGATGTTGCTGCCTCGTAGGAGCATCCCGAGCCGGAGCTCATCCACGAGGAGATCGAGACGCCTTCTCCCGCTCGTCATCGACCTCGCCCTGCCTCTGTCGTTTCGCCAGATGCCGTCCCTGCTGCTGCTAGACCACCTCGGTGCCACCAGGGAGTGCCATGGCCTCCACCGAGACCCTGGGAATACCAAGAACGCCAAGTACCCCTACGAACCGTGTACGACTACCGGCGCCGAAGTCCGCGAGTACCACTACGTTTGCGATGTACATCTACACCAAGACTGGACCGACAAGTACCGCGAGAACATTTGTACCTCTACCGTCGTCGTGGATCCGACAAGTACCCCTACAACAAGTGTACCTCTACCTCGTCTTCGGAATCGCTAAGAACGTCAAGTACCCCTTCGAGATGACGAGATCGGCAAGTTCGAATGACCCCAAGTACCTCTTCGAAACGACCGAGTACTATTACCATCGGACGCTTGAACGACTACTTCCTCTACTTCCGACGACGACCGCTCCGTGAACGACTACTTCCACTACGAACGCGTTCCGCCCCGAATGCACGCTTCAAGGTATAACCCCGAGACGACGACCGCGATGAGATGCACCGTTTGCACCGTGTTCGAATTGTCACTCGTTTTCCATGCCACTAACCCGTGGGAACCCGGCAGTCGGGAGCACCCCACCATCTCTAGCATGTTGCGCACATCGGCACGCCTCCTTTTGCACCGGTATCTCCATGAGTTACCGGGACCGGAATGTTGCCGTGGCACCATTTTTGTCTCGCCGCCGTGGCACCCTTTTCATTCCGCCATGGTGACCAAATGCCTCGTATCATGCTCATGTCAACATTTTCATAAAATTGCATAAAACTTGTATATGTCATCCGCATCATGATAACAACATTTAAAATGTTTAAACTTGTTGTTGCATTAAATTGCTAAATGCATATGGGGATTTACCGGATTTGTTGTTTTTATATCCGGCCCCATTTAAATTGTTTAGATGGTATAGTTTATATTATGCTTCACCTCTTGCCATGTTTAACAACAGTTAATATTGTTGGGTAGCTTAAACGAGAGATAACTAAATAATTGATGTGGTGTTCCGTCAATATGCAGCTCGTTGCATATTGAGCTCCACTTAATTTGTAGTGTTGTTTGTTGCACTTTGCCATGCCATGTTTCATTAAACCGGACATGCATCATACTTGTTTGCGCATCATGACTTGTTTATGCTTGTGTGTTTACTATGTTGTTTGTTTCTTTCCAGGTTGCTTCTCTCGTTAGCTTCGGTTTCGTTCTGGAGTTGTGAGGATTTGTTCGTCTACGACCGTTTGTCTTCTTCTTGGACTCGTTCTTCTTCCTTGCGGGATCTCAGGCAAGATGATCATACCCTCGAAATCACTACTATCTTTGCTATGCTAGTTTGCTCGCTCTTTTGCTATGCCAATGCTACGATGCCTACCATTTGCTTGTCAGCCTCCCAAATTGCCGTGTCAAACCTCTAACCCACCATGTCCTAGCAAACCGTTGATTGGCTATGTTACCGCTTTGCTCAGCCCCTCTTATAGCGTTGTTAGTTGCAGGTGAAGATTGAAGTTTGTTCCTTGTTGGAACATGGAGATGTTGTTCCTTGTTGGAACATGTTTACTTGTTGGGATATCACAATATATCTTACTTAATTAATGCATCTATATACTTGGTAAAGGGTGGAAGGCTCGGCCTTATGCCTGGTGTTTTGTTCCACTCTTGCCGCCCTAGTTTCCGTCATATCGGTGTTATGTTCCCGGATTTTGCGTCCCTTACGCGGTTGGGCTATTATGGGAACCCCTTAACAGTTCGCCTTAAGTAAAGCTCTTCCAGCAATGCCCAACATTGGTTTTACCATTTGCCACCTAGCCTTTTCTTTTCCCTTGGGAGTCGCGCTCCTGAGGGTCATCCTTATTTTACCCCCCGGGCCAGTGCTCATCTGAGTGTTGGTCCAAACTAGAGTCCTGTGCAGCGCCCCCTCGGGGAAACTCGAGGTTTGGTTTTAGTTGTACGGAGCGCTCATCTGAGTGTGCCCTGAGAAAGAGATATGTGCAGCTCCTATCGGGATTTGTCGGCACATTCGGGCGGTGTTGCTGGTTTAGTTTTACCCTGTCGAAATGTCTTGTTGTACCGGGATACCGAGTCTGATCGGAGTGTCTCGGGTGGAGGTCTATTCCTTCGTTGACCGTGAGAGCTTGTGATGGGCTAAGTTGGGACACCCCTGCAGGGATTTGAACTTTCGAAAGCCGTGCCCGCGGTTATGGGCAGATGGGAATTTGTTAACGTCCGGTTGTAGAAAACCTAAAGTTGACCCTAATTAAAATACATCAACCGTGTGTGTAACCGTGATGGTCTCTTTCCGGCGGAGTCCGGGAAGTGAACACGGTGTTGGAGTTATGCTTGACGTAGGTTGCTATAGGATCACTTCTTGATCATACTTTTATCGACCGTGCTTTGCCTTCTCTTCTCGCTCTCATTTGCGTATGTTAGCCACCATATATGCTAGTCGCTTGCTGCAGCTCCACCTCATTACTCCATCCTTCCTATAAGCTTAAATAGTCTTGATCTCGCGGGTGCGAGATTGCTGAGTCCCCGTGGCTCACAGATACTTCCAAAACCAGTTTGCAGGTGCCTATGTTACCGAACAGGTGACGCAACCAAGCTCAAGGAGGAGCTCGATGAAGATCTTGCCCTTTGTGTTGTTTCGTTCTAGTTGATCAGTAGTGGAGCCCAGTTGGGGTCGATCAGGGACCTTTGTCGCATTTGGGGTTCTTCTTTTATTTTGGTTCCGTAGTCGGACCTTGATTGTATCTGGATGATGTAATGCTTTATTCATGTAATTGTGTGAAGTGGCGATTGTAAGCCAACTATGTATCTCTTTCCCTTATGTATTACATGGGTTGTGTGAAGATTACCTCACTTGCGACATTGCTTTCAATGCGGTTATGCCTCTAAGTCGTGCTTCGACACGTGGGAGATATAGCCGCATCGAGGGCGTTACAATGATATCCTATAAAAACCTTAATTTGGACCCATCAACTGATAATCATGCAATCAGTTAACCCCGCTGCTCACATGTCATCTCTCTGTTTATATACATGTTTGTAGCTAAAAAGTAGTAACTGACATCCTATAAATAAGATTAATTTCCACCAGCCATTAACAATTCTGCAACCACAGTTAACCTCGCTGTTCACATGTCATCTCTCTGTTTATATACATGTTTGTAGCTAAAAAGTAGTAACTGACATCCTATAAATATGATTAATTCCCACTGGCCATTAACAATTCTGCAACCATTTAAACTGATTGCTACGTGTCATCCCTCTGTTTATATAGAACGCTTGCAGTAGATATTGGAACACTCAACAATTCCTACTCTTAGGTACCACGCCTACACTCTCCTTGTGTATATCTGTCTACTTTGTACTCAAACGTAGATGAATCAATCTGGGGATGAGTCTCATCCAAGGATGGCTTAAAGCATAGAGCATGCATTAGATGATACATTGAACCACGATGAATCTACTCACTCCTCCTCAAAGGTACCGGCTATTGAATACTCGCTTATGCTTCGTACCTTTCACCTTTTCCTTCACAGTTTGCTGCTGCGCTTGCAGGCTTAGGTTCACTGCAAGTAGTTGGTATCAAACAAAAAACATGCAAGTGCACAACATAATACTACTACATAGCTTTTGTGGTCAAGTTTCAAATGATTTCTAACTTCTTAAGTTTGGAAATTTTTGTAGAAACAGGATTGATAGCGGCCTTTTGGATTGCACCCATAATAAAGCTTTAAGCTCAAGGCCTTTGATATTTGTGAAGTTCTAGAGTAAGAAGATTGACTGTAGCATCTTGGAACACACTAATATTGAAATAAATCCTTCAATATTTGTGTCGCCTTAAGGCTACAAGTTCTGTAATTTCCCCAAATATGAAGTACTTGACATTTTCTCTACCTAAATATGAGTGTAATGTTTCAGATCATATAGTCCCAATATTATTAAGCCATCATGTACTTGGAAGTTATTTGTGGCCTTAGAATGCTGCGTTTAGCAAATCTTTGGACATGCCATTCCTTCAGTTATGTACTCATAAGTATTTGGCAGATCTGAACGTGCAATCATCTGAAAGCTTACTCCTTTCATTTTTGTTCTCAATATAACATTCAAGGACCTTGAATCTGATTTGTCCAATGTGATCTTACATTAGAAAAAAACATGCTTCATTATAGGGAAAACAAAGTTGATTTAAGCAGTAGAACATTGATAACCAAATCTCTTTAGTCAATCCTCAATAGTAACTTCCTTTTCCTTTCAAATTGACCAAAAAAAAGGCTATATCAGTGTTGCTTATAATGTGCAAACAGATTTATCCCAGACAATAAGACACTACAACAATTGATGTGCAAAATTATTCCATATGTATTAATGAACTAGCTATTATCAGCTTCATGGGAGACACTATCACCTTGTATCAACATATTATTATACGTATAAGCTAACATAAACTTTATGTTTGTACATAAATTTCTAACACTCCCATGCAACATTCAAAATAGACGGGCGCGGCAACGTGCGCCATCGACGATCTAGTTGCTTTCTTCATGACGTATACATGTTCCTACAACTATGAGATTATGCAACTCCCGTTTACCGGAGGAACACTTTGTGTGCTACCAAACGTCACAACGTAACTGGGTGATTATAAAGGAGCTCTATAGGTGTCTCCGAAGGTACATGTTGAGTTGCCGTATTTCGAGATTAGGTTTTGTCACTCCGATTGTCGGAGAGGTATCTCTGGGCCCTCTCGGTAATGCACATCACTATAAGCCTTGCAAGCAATGTAGCTAATGAGTTAGTTACGGAATGATGCATTACGTAACAAGTAAAGAGACTTGCCGGTAACGAGATTGAACTAGGTATTGGATACCGACAATCGAATCTCGGGCAAGTAACATACCGATGACAAAGGGAACAACGTATGTTGTTATGCGGTTTGACCGATAAAGATCTTCGTAGAATATGTAGGAGCCAATATGAGCATCCAGGTTCCGCTATTGGTTATTGACCGAGAATAGTTCTAGGTCATGTCTACATAGTTCTCGAACCCGTAGGGTCCGCACGCTTAACGTTACAATGACAATTTTATTATGAGTTTATAAGTTTGATGTACCGAAGGTTGTTCGGAGTCCCGGATGTGATCACGGACATGATGAGGAGTCTCGAAATGGTCAAGACATAAAGATTGATATATTGGAAGCCTATATTTGGATATCAGAATAGTTTCGGGTGAAATATCGATTTTACCGGAACACCGGGGGGTTACCGGAACCCTCCCGGGGGTTAAAGGGCCTTAGTGGGCCATGAGGGAGAAGAGGAGGGCCGGCCAGGGCAGGCCGCGCGCCCCTCCCCCCTAGTCCGAATAGGACATGGAGGGGGGGCGCCCCCCTTTCCTCTTTCCCCTCCCCCCTTTCCTTCTCCACCAAGGCAAGAGGGGGAGTCCTACTCCCGGTGGGAGTAGGACTCCTCCAGGCGCACCCCTAGGGGCCGGCCGCACCTCCCCCCTCCCTCCTTTATATACGGGGGCAGGGGGCACCTCTAGACACACAAGTTGATCTTCGTGATCGTTCCTTAGCCGTGAACTGCTTATAAGAATCCTATGGGTATGCCTCCTTATAGAACTGCTAAAAGCATGTCACTTACCTCTTGAACTAGAACATAAATTTTATTGGGCAATTAAAGAGCTCAACTATGATTTCAAACTTGTCGGTGAAAAGAGGCTATTTGACATTAGCTCACTTGATGAATGGAGAACCAAGCCTATGAGAATGCCAAATTGTTTAAATAAAAGGTTAAAAGATGGCATGACAAAAGGATACAAAAGAATGAATTCAATGTAGGTGACCATGTCTTGCTATACAATTCTTGTTTAAGATTTTTTGCACGTGTAAGGATCAAGAAGAGGAGTCTAGAGGGGGTGATTAGACCCTCGACAAGCAAAAGTAGCAGTTTTTATGTTTTTCAAGTTAAGGTTGAAGATTAGCAAAATTTTAAGCATTCCCTACACACTTCAAGCAAGCATGGCAAGAGTATAAGCAGCGGAAAGAGTAAAGCATGCTAGTTGCAAGAAAGTAAAGGGATGGAATTGGAGTGTGCAAATGCAATGAAGACACGGCGATTTTTGGCATGGTTCCAATACGTGGTGCTATCGTACATCCACGTTGGTGGAGACTTCAACCCACGAAGGGTAATGGCTGCGCGAGTCCACAGAGGGCTCCACCCATGAAGGGTCCAGGAAGAAGCAACCTTGTCTATCCCACCATGGCCATCGCCCACGAAGGACATGCCTCACTTGGGTAGATCTTCACGAAGTAGGCGATCTCCTTACCCTTATAAACTCCTTGGTTCAACTCCACAATCTTGACGGAGGCTCCCAAGTGACACCTAACCAATCTAGGAGACACCACTCTCCAAAAGGTAATAGATGATGTGTTGATGATGAAATCCTTGCTCTTGTGCTTCAAATGATAGTCTCTCCAACACTCAACTCTCTCTCACAGATTTGGCTATGGTCGAAAGATGATTTGAGTGGAAAGCCACTCGGGGAAGGCTAGAGATCAAGATTCTTGTGATTGGATTGGAATGTCTTGGTCTCAACACATGAGTAGGTGGTTCTCTCTCAGAAAATGAGTAGTGGAAGTGTAGGCACGTTCTGATGGCTCTCTCACAAATGGAGAAGGGGGTGGAGAGGTATATATAGCCTCCACACAAAATCCAACCATTACGCATGTTTGCCCAATTTGGTCAGACTGAATAGAAGAACTCAGTGAGACCGATTTAGTTCAAAATGTGAATGTCAGGAATGTCGGTGGGACCGATGTGCTAGGGCTAGGGCAAAACCTCATCTCGGTGAGACCGGTCGCATGAACTCGGTGAGACCGATTTCAGCAATGAGCAAATAGAGACTTGGTCAAGCAAACTCGATGGGACCGATCGCTCCTTTCGGTGAGACCGAAACGTTACAAAAGGGAAACAGAGAGTTTTCAATGCGAACTCGGTGGGACCGATCGCTCATTTCGGTGAGACCGAAATGTTACGAAGGGAAACAGAGAGTTTGCAAAGCCATCTTGGTGAGACCGAGAGCCGTATCGGTGAGACCGAATTGACAAGGGTTTTGGCAGTGGCTATGTCAAATGAACTCGGTGGCGCCGGATAGATCAAATCGGTGGGGCCGAGTTTGACTATAGGTTTTGGACCTATATGGAAATGAGAAAGGGGTTGAGGGTTTTGGAGCAATATCACTAATCACTTTGAGCAAGTAGACCATTAAGCAACACCTCATCCCCTTTTAATAGTACTGTCTTTCCTATGGACTCAATGTGATCTTGGATCAATAAAATGAAAATGAAGAGTCTTGAGTCTTTGCCAACATTTGTCCTTAGCATTTTCAAGGGGTTCCACATCCTCTTTCACCTTTCCACGCCATTGTTGAACTCATCTGAAGTGTACTCGACAAAAGTATTAGTCCAAAACAAGAGATACGTTGTCATTAATTACCAAAATCACCCAGGGAGCACTTGTGCTTTCAATCTCCCCCTTTTTGGTAATTGATGACAACATACATCAAAGCTTTAGATAAAGATATGTATAGCAACAGGTAAAGCTTTGGAAGGACATGTAACATGCATAGGCTCCCCCTACATGTATGCAAACATGTAAATATGGAATATAAGAACATGTGAAAGCATAAGCATGTCAGAGCAAGCAATGAGTTACATGTATCTTGGGTATATGCATCAGAGCAAATGATGTTGATAGAGTAGGTATACCTACATGTTCATGAATCCTTCTTGCAAATAATATGTGCAGCAACAAGACATCATCATGCACATGAGTGTGATGCATATACTTACCTTGTGGCCTTGAGCTGGCTTTGGAAGAGATGAGCTTGAGAAAACAAGGTTAGATAACACAAGAACACTCTAAATAAAGCAAAGGAAACCACAAGAGTACCAAGACTGGGATGACATGTAATGAGTGAGTGCTTTGTACCCCATTTGGATATAGACATGTCCCCAAAGATTAAAGATATGCAATGTATTTCAAAGATTTTTTTCCCTTGGATATGAACTCTTTCTCCCCTGAATCTGATATGGGATAATGGGAGAAGGTAGGGTAAGAGAAAATCAGAGCAAGAAACATTAAAGCAATAAGTGGTACAATCAATCAAATATTAACATGTCTTTCCCCTCTTGAAGACATGTGGCTTCTCTCCTCTATTGGCAACAAGAATCTGGGGAAGCTAAGATGTGCTTTCTCTCCCATGTGATAAGCTTTGATGTGTTCACTCTCCCCCTTTGACATCAATTTCCAAGAAGGGAACTTCTGGAGTATGAGTCAATTAAGTTTGGTCCTTGAGACACGTTACAAAGCAGCATGTAGATTATGATGAGGGTAGAGGATAAGAATCATTGAGTGGAGCTGGAATAAATGTGCAAAATGTAATGGCAAAATGTTTTCTTCAGCAATGAAATCGGTGACACCGAGTGGTTTTCATCGGCAACTCCGAGATATCAGAGCTACTGAGAGTGCGAATCGATCAGACTGAGCTAGTCCTTTTCGGTTGTACCGATGAACTATATACAAGGAACCCTTGTAATTCGGTCTAGCCAATTTGCTAGACTCGGTATGTCCGAGTTCGATGTAGAGGAAAAAAACTTGTCAATTAAGCTCACTTGGCAATTGAAATTTCACAAAGATTTGCAAGGAGTTTATTAAAGGATTTGCAATAAATTAGATAAAGAAACACACAAAAGAAAACAGATCTAGATGAAGTTTTTTTTGATAAAAGGAAGCACAAAGACAGAAACAAAGAAAAACAAAGATCATAGACACACTAGAGAACTTCATCTAGAAGGGGTCGGCGACAAGGTCACCTATGTTAGAGTATATTGACTTAGGAGTCAAGTGAAGTCACTTGATCATAGGTCATACTCATCGTTTAAGCACAAAATAGGGTTACAATTTTTCTTTAAGCACTTTGATGTATTCACATCTCGTTGAGTTGCTTTAACTCATGACTTGGATCAAAGCTTCTCTAAGATGGAATAACATACTTTGGGTTGTGTTGATCTTGGTCATGTAGTTGAACTTGTGTTGGTTGCTGAAGGTTGATGTAGTCCATAAAAATTTGAGAGCACCACTTGTAGTTTGAGTTCATCTTCCTACATGGGTTAGTCTTGCAAGGAAGAGCACTTGTGCATCCAAAAATGACAAACATGAAACTTGATACCAAATTAAATTTGATATATATAAATTGTCAAAAGGATATGTTGAGTGAGGTCATTGATGTCTACTACACAACCTTCTTCTTGTAGACGTTGTTGGGCCTGCAAGTGCACAGGTTTGTAGGACAGTAGCAAATTTCCCTCAAGTGGATGACCTAAGATTTATCAATCCGTGGGAGGCGTAGGATGAAGATGGTCTCTCTCAAGCAACCCTGCAACCAATAACAAAGAGTCTCTTGTGTCCCCAACACACCCAATACAATGGCAAATTGTATAGGTGCACTAGTTTGGCGAAGAGATGGTGATACAAGTGCAAAAGATAGTAGATAAAGGTTTTTGTAATCTGAAATAATAAAAACAGCAAGGTAACAAGTGGTAAAAGTGAGCGTAAACGGTATTGCAATGATAGGAAACAAGGCCTAGGGTTCATACTTTCACTAGTGCAAGTTCTCTCAACAATAATAACATAGATAGATCATATAACAAGCCCTCAACATGCAACAAAGAGTCACTCCAAAGCCACTAATAGCGGAGAACAAACATAGAGATTATGGTAGGGTACGAAACCACCTCAAAGCTATTCTTTCGGGTCGATCTATAAAAGAGTTCGTACTAGAATAACACCTTAAGACACAAATCAACCAAAACCCTAATGTCACCTAGATACTCCATTGTCACCTCAAGTATCCGTGGGCATGATTATACGATATGCATCACACAATCTCAGATTCATCCAACCAACACAAAGTACTTCAAAGAGTGCCCCAAAGTTTCTATCGGAGAGTCAAGAACGTGTGCCAACCCCTATGCATAGGTTCCCAATGTCACGAAACCCGCAAGTTGATCACCAAAACATACATCAAGTGGCACATGATATCCCATTGTCACCACAGATAATCACGGCAAGACATACATCAAGTGTTCTCATAAAAGACTCAATCCGATAAGATAACTTCAAAGGGGAAACTCAATTCATCACAAGAGAGTAGAGGGGGAGAAACATCATAAGATCCAACTACAATAGCAAAGCTCGGGATACATCAAGATCGTGCCATAGAGGGAACACGAGAGAGAACACGAGAGAGAGAGAGAGAGAGAGAGAGAGAGAGAGATCAAACACATAGCTACTGGTACATACCCTCAGCCCCGAGGGTGAACTACTCCCTCCTCGTCATGGATAGCGCCGGGATGATGAAGATGGCCACTGGTGAAGGATCGCCCCTCCGGCATGGTGCCGGGACGGGCTCCCGAGAGGTTTTTGGTGGCTACAGAGGCTTGCGGCGGCGGAACTCCCGATCTATCTTCTGTTCTGGAAGTTTTAGGATACGCGGGTATATATGGGTGAAAGGAGTACGTCGGTGGACCGAAGGGGGGGGGGCACGAGGCAGGGGGGCACGCCCCAGGGGGGTGGGCACGCCCCCCACCCTCGTGGGCACCTCCCTTCTTCCCTGACATGCACTCCAAGTCCATCGGGTGGCTTTCCTTCCAAAATTAACTTCTCCAGTTGATTTCGTTCCGTTTTGACTCCGTCTGATATTCCTTTTCCTCGAAACACTTGAATAGGCATAAAACAACAAACCTGGGATGGGCCTCTGGTTAATAGGTTAGTCCCAAAAATAATATAAAAGTGGATAATAAAGCCCAATATTGCCTAAAACAGTAGATAAAGTAGCATGGATCAATCAAAAATTATAGATATGTTGGAGACGTATCAGTCATCCTTCCTTGTATTCCACAACCATATAGTAGAGACTTGGTGATGTAGAGATTGCTTAGGATGTGAGTGACTTGCAATCTCATGGATTTTGGGCTCATCCAAGTACCTACAAGGGTTAGATAACATGCAAGGGTACAAGTATAGATCCAAGACATATGATCATCATCTTAAGAGAAATATCAAGGATTAGTCATAGAAAGACGCATGCCTTGCATGCATCTAGATGGAGTTCCGACTCCAAATTTGAGGCATCAATGATGTTCAATTCACCTCTTAAACAGAAAAACACTTTCTCATCAAGCAGTTTGGTGAATATATCCGCCAATTGCTTATCGGTACGAACATGCTTAAGATTGATGTCCCCTTTAGCAACATGATCTCGAATAAAATGATGACGAACTTTAATATGCTTAGTCCGAGAATGTTGCATGGGGTTGTGAGAAATCTTAATAGCACTTTCATTATCACAAAGCAATGGAACATGTTTCACATGTATCCCATAATCTTTAAGGGTTTGGGTCATCCAAAGTAATTGAGCACAATGATCCGGAGGCAATGTATTTTGCTTCGGTGGTGGATAAGGATACCGAGTTCTATTTCTTGGAGGACCAAGATACAAGAGATCTACCAAGAAATTGACAAGTACCCGAAGTGGACTTTCTATCAACCTATTCTCCGGCATAGTCCGAGTTGGATTAGCCAACAAGATCGAAAGAATACCTCTTAGGATACCAAATGCCAAAGTTTGGTGTGTGAATTAAGTATCCCACTATCCTTTTCATAGCCTTAAGATGACATTCTTTAGGGGCCGCTTGATATCGTGCACACATGCACACACTTAGCATAATATTGGGTCGGGAGGCACATAGATATAATAATGAACCAATCATAGAGCGGCAAACCTTTTGATCAACCGGTTTGCCATCCTTAGTCAAGTCAAGATGTCCACTAGTAGGCATGGGTGTTTTCATACCTTTGCTTTCTTGCATGTTTAACTTCTTGAATAAGTCCATGGTATACTTTGTTTGGGAAACAAAGGTACCCTCCTTAGTTTGGTTGATTTGCAAACCAAGAAAGAATTTGAGCTCACTCATCATAGACATCTCAAACTTCTCCGACATTAGCCTTCCAAACTTCGACTTGAGTGTAGCCTTGAGCGACGAGATGAGACCTGTTGTGTACAACTTGTCCATCTTCATATTGCTTATTCTGAAACACCCATTTGGTTCCAATGATATTGTGCTTCTCATCGGGCTTTTCAACCAATGTCCATACTTGGTTCCTCTCGAAATTATCTAGCTCTTCATGCATAGCATTCACCCAATCCTGATCATCAAGAGCTTCTTCAACCTTCATAGGTTCAATACTAGAAATAAATAAGTAATGTTCACAAAAGTTAGCCAAGCGAGTTTTAGAGCGAGTAATTCTCCCGGTTTGAATATCATCAAAGATTTGTTCGACGGGATGATCTCTTGAGACTCTTGCTCGAACTCGTGAGAGCTTTTGTTTGGGTCGGGGTGGAACATCCTCTTAATTGTCTTGTTCTTCCTCTTGTCTTTCTTCAATGTCGTTGGCGTTGTTGTTCACTTGTGGAGGTGGAGAGGTAGGTTGATGAGGTTCATCTTGTTGTACTCCCTCGTTGCCTTCATCTTATCATGTTCCACTTGCGGATGCCTCCAAGTCAACTTGTGGTTCACCTTGGTGTGAAGTTGAGGCTTCCACTTGAACAGACGAGGTACTCTCCTTCACCTCTGTTGGGCGAATCTTGCCAATGGATAAGTCTTGAATAGCTTCCGAGGGATCTTTATCTCCTACATCAATTGGCAATTGCTCTACTTGCGAGTCGTTAGATTCATCAAACTACACATCTACCGTCTCTTCAACCTTTTGGGTGAAATTGTTGTAGACACGGTAAGTGTGAGAGTTTGAGCCACAACCGAGTAGGAAACCTTCATGAGACTTAGGGACAAATTTCGAACGACGATGCTTATCAAGAATGTAACACTTTGAGCCAAATACTCGAAAGTATCCAACTTGGGGTTTGTTACCAGTGAGAAGCTTGTATGCCGTCTTGCCAAGAAGCTTGTGAAGATATAGACGATTTGTTGCATGACAAGCTGTCTCAACCGCTTCCGCCCAAAAATGTCTTGGTGTCTTGTATTCATCAACCATCGTTCTTGCCATCTCAATGAGTGTTCGGTTCTTCCTCTCAACAACTCCATTTTATTGAGGTGTGTACATAGCCGAGAACTCATGTGAAATCCCTTTTTCGTCAAGAAAGGTATCCACATTTGTGTTCTTGAACTCCGTCCCTTTGTCACTCCGAACCTTCTTGATCTTCACTTCAAATCGATTTTTGGTCGTCCTACCGAAGTTCTTGAAGATATTTTGGACCCGCGATTTATCATCAAGAAAGAACACCCACGTAAATCTGGAAAAATCATCAACAATGACCAATCCGAACGAGTTACCACCGAGACTCTTTTATGCGTTGGGACCAAAAAGATCCATATGAACCAGCTTGAGTGGTCTTCTCGTGGTCATGATGTTCTTCACGGGATGACTTCCTCCAACTTGTTTTCCTGATTTACAAGCACTGCAAAGTCTATCCTTGTCAAATATAACATCTTTAACACCAAGGATATGATCACCTTTAATAAGCTTATCAAGATTTCGCATGCCCACGTGACCTAACCTTCTATGCCACAACCAACCTTTAGAAGATTTGGCAATTAAGAAAGTTCTAGGTTGATCCTTTTTAGTGGAGTCAACAATGTATAGATCACCTCTACATATTCCGGCAAAGACCATATTATGATTATCTCTTCGAAACACTTGGCAATCTACTTTAGTAAATAGGACATTGAAACCGAAATTGGCTAGTCTAGATACAGAAAGTAAATTTTAGCCAAGAGATTCAACAAGCATAACATTTTGGATGGAGCTATCATGTGAGATGGCGACCTTACCACTACTAGGGAAAACCTTATACACAACATCTTAGCAGTAGCGCTGGACAAAATAGGGCGCTACTGCTACTTAGTAGTAGCGAGTTTAAATAAACCGTGCTACTGCTACTACTTTAGCAGTAGCGCGTTCTGCTAAAGAACGCTGCTGATATACTTATACTGGGCGCAGATGGCTAGCCCCACTTAGTAGTAGTGCGTATGCCCGACCAACGCTACTGCTATGTCTCTTAGCAGTAGCGCATTTCTCTGAAACACACTACTACTTACTTACCTTATCCAGAGCGGTGCAGTTCCCTTTCACTCACTCTCTCCCTCTCACTCGCTCCTGCCCGGCCGCGCCGAACCCGTCGTCCACCGCCGCCGCACTGCTCCTCGCCGAGGTACTCCCTCCTCCCCTCCTCCTTCGGCCGCCCTCCTCCCATCGCCCCTCCCTCCTCCTTCTCCGGCCGCCCCTCCCTCCTCCTCCTCCGGCCGCCCCCTCCCCCTCCACCCCCGCCCCCTCCCTCCTCCTCCTCCGTCCGCCCCCTCCCCCTCCACCCCCGCCCCTCCCTCCTCCTCCTCCTCCGGCCGCCCCTCCCCCTCCTCCCCTGCCCCCTCCCTCCTCCGATCCCACCGGCCTCCCCCCTCCTCCTCTCTCCTTCTTCCTCCTCCCTCCATCTTTTTTTTCTATTTTTTACTATTGTATAATGTAGTTTTTTTACTGTTTTTAGTAAGTGTTTAAAATAGTTAGTAAGTAAATTAATAAACTAGTTGAACTAGTTTGGTTTTAGTAAGAACTAGTTGAATTAACAGAACTAATGTATTTTTAATAAGAAAATTAATATAAGTAGTTGAACTAGTTTATTTTTAGAAATAACTAGTTTATTTCTATTTATAGTAAGTTTATTTTTAGTAAGAACTAGTTGAACATGTCACATTTGTTGTTATTTTTTTAGTTTAAGCAATCATTCCCGCATCGACGTCGATCGACGTCGACGATGCCTATCTCACATCCTCATCGTCGATACCCGTCGTTCGCTAGGGTTTTAGTTGTATTAGTGATGTTATATGTATGATACTATTCGAGATGTATTAGTGATAACTTATAGGGTTTTTGTTTTTGCAGAAATCAAGGAGCCCCTCCATCATCCCACCATCGTCCCCGTCACCGACCCCCTCCGACCTCGAGGTGAGACCAGCCAAATCTCCATGTCAATATTAGTCCTATAAGATATGATGTAGATAAAAACATGTATATCTTGTGTTGCTCAAATAGGCCTACGTAGATAAAAACATGTATATCCGAGTGGCCTATGTTTTGCCGGAGTGTTGATTAATTTCTGTTCCAGCAAATTTCAGGTGCTCGATATGTCCTGTTTTAGCAAAGGTCATGCCGGAATTTTCCGTGAATTTTGGCATGACTTGTGCTAGAATATGTAGGAAATATCGAGTGGCCTGGATTTTCTAGAAAGATAATTAAACGATATTTCGGGTTGACTTTAAGACTGTCGAGGCCGAAGAATCCCGACTGTTGTCGTGGGGGTCGTTTCTCCTTCTTCTCCGGGTGCTAGACCTTTGTTATGCACTAGGGGAAGGAGGATTAACGACCATCACCGACGGTCGCAAATGTCAGAGAGGAATCAGTGAGGGAGAGTATCCACCATATATGAGAGGACGAAGAATCCCGACTGTTCTCGTGGGGGTAGCTTCTCCTTCATTCCCATGTGCTAGACAATTTGGTGTAATGTACTCGAGAACGAAAGGAGGAGCTACCATCACCGACAGTCGAATATATACACCACATGAGCTGAGAGTTTTCAAGAAAAGACTCGACAGACCCATAGTCAACCCGTGATGAATAATAATGATCTAATTTAGTTTTTGTAGTACATATATGTAATTGTACAAGTTTAATCTTTGAATTATGAACATAGGAAATGTCGTCGGAAGAAGAAGGTCCCGGGAGTGCTCCTGGTGCGGTGACAACCGGGGTTTCTGCGACATGCCTCACCTGGACGACGATCGGCGCTTCAGCATTAAGCTCGAGGAGGCCTTCGATTGTGAAACGGTACGCTACGACGCTAAGTGTTTTTTTCGTAATTAAGCTCGACTTCTACTACTTCAACATGTAATTTTCGTCTTTTATAATTCGACTAGCTTATCCCATGCCATGCAAGACGCTATGTCTTGGAGAGGATGGGTTTTGAAGATCATGAGAGGAATGAAACAAAGAAAATTAACCTAAGGACCCATCATGGTTTGGATTTTGAGGTAAATCTATACAATTCTAAGAGCGTATCCAATTTTGGTTGCCCGGGTTGGGAAGCACTTTGCAAGATGTATGATTTTCAAGAGGGTATGTTTGTCACCGATCTTGGTGATCCTGACATCGACCAAGATAATTTGAACATTTGGGTTCTTGTTGATACGCTTCCAATTCTACCGCTATGTGAGTTCCTCAAACATAGTTATTAAGTAATTTTTATTGTTTATTTCAAAATAGTTGACAACTTATTTCCGTTGATAGCTTACTTTCATGCTTCAAAGAGTGTGCGGGAGATGGTAGACAGAACCAACTACACCGATGGCTCTGAGTTAACTTATCAAGAGAAAAATCATCTGGTCGCATATTGTACTGACATTGAGAATTACAATGCCTTTTATCGAACTCCTCCAAATTATGGTGAATACGTGCCACTAGTGCATGTGTTGAACAACAATAACTTCCATAGAGATTTCTTGGTAAGATTTTTTACTATTACGACATCCATGCATCTTTTGCATACTTCTAAAACTGAACTACATTGCTAACTACGAAGTTATTACTATGTTTTTCAACAGAAAATCCCGATGGATTGTGTGCCTCATTTGATGTATCAGAATGGTCGCCTGGATGTTTTGAACATACAGCCAGGTCGTCCTACGAATCACACTTGTGCATACCGGGTTTCTAAAAACGGTGAACACATGATAATCAAAGAATGGAAGAAATGTATGGACATTCGTAAGGAGGTTCTTGGAAGCAACATTGCACGAAAGCAAGAATTGGAGACAGGATAATCTCCATTCTCCATAATGGAGAGTCAGGGGCTATCTTGTTTTATGCTATTTTACCCAAGATAATATAGTAGGTCCTAAGAGAATGTAGTAGGTCCTATGAGGTACAATATGTTTATGAGAGTTGATGATGATGAGTAGTTGTGATTATGTCTAGTGACCAAATTGTATGTGATGTCCCATTGATGAAAGCGATGATCATGAGGAGGTGCTATATGACAATGATGTATTATGATGATAAGTTGTTAATGATATGATGATGATGATGATATTTATTATATCATTGGGTGAAAGAACTGCGGATTAGTTTCAAGTGGATGTCCATCCACTTGAAACTAGTCCACTGTTCTTTCTCCCACTGATGTAATAACTCATTATGATGTAAAATCATTCTCTAAATTGCTGCGGTGTGAATACGACATGAAATAAAAAAGAAATATGGAATAATAGTAGTGGCACGTGCTAGGAGAAGCGCTACTACTAATTACTAGTAGCGCTCATTTTAGAAAGTGCTGCTACTAAGTCGATATAGCAGGAGCGCGGTCCAGCCCACGCTACTGCTAACCTTTAGCTGTAGCGCCTTACTAGTAGCGCGGTTCCCCGCGCTACTGATAGGCTTTAAACACGCGCTATTGCTAGGGTTTTCCCTAGTAGTGTACCAAGGCCAACCACTTTACCCTTTCAGTTATCACCAAAAGTGACATACTTTCGGGGACCATTATTTTCAGCAAGCTCCCAAAACATATCCTTGTCTCCGGTCATGTGATTGGTACATCCACTATCAAGAACCCATTACTTTCCTCCAGCCATGTAACCATGAAGGTTAGCCATAAGACCAAAGTGTCTCATTAACTCATCAAGATCAAAGTCACTATCATCATCCTCATCATAATATCCATGTTCAACATCGTCTTGTGATTGATCATCACCTAGAGAGAGTGATTTGTTAGATTTAGGATCATGACAATGTGCATCTTTATGAATCCTAATGACCTGAGAAATGATGCTACTAATGAATCCAACATCTCCTTTGGCACGCATGAGATCACGAAGCTCAAATAGACAATCATCAAATTTAGGATCACTAGGTTTCATCTTATGAAAAGCTATGGACTTTTGAAGAATCTCATCTAGATTATTCAAAGAGTAGTTTGGAAAGTGTTCCTCAAGATATCTCCATATAGTGTAAGCACATTCAAATGTAGACAAGCATACAAGCAAATTTCTAGGCAATCCTCTTATGATAAGATTAATGGCTCTAAGATTGGGGGTCATATCAAGATACTCATCAGGGGTAGGATGCAAGGGATCAATAGGAGGCGCACAAGGGCTAGTAGTGTACTTGTTCAAATCATATTCATTGAAAATCTCAAGCATCTCATTTTTCCAAGCATTAAAGAACTCTCCGTCAAGCATAGGTAGTCTACGTCTAATACTTCCAATCGTAGACTCATCCATCTTCCTCCAATGGTGATTAAACCAAAGCAATAGAGACCTTTGCTCTGATACTAATTGAAAGGATCAAGAAGAGGAGTCTAGAGGGGGATGATTAGACCCTTAACAAGCAAAAGTAGCAGTTTTTATGTTTTTCAAGTTGAGGTTGAAGATTAGCACAAGTTTAAGCATTCCCAACACACTTCAAGCAAGCATGGCAAGAGTATAGGCAACGGAAAGAGTTAAGCATGCTAGTTGCAACAAAGTAAAGGGATGGGATGGGAGTGTGCAAATGCAATGAAGACAGAGAGATTTTTTGTGTGGTTCCGATAGGTGGTGCTATCGTACATCCACGTTGGTGGAGACTTCAACCCACGAAGGGTAACGGCTGCGCGAGTCCACGGAGGGCTCCACCCATGAAGGGTCCATGAAGAAGCAACCTTGTCTATCCCACCATGGCCATCGCCCATGAAGGACATGCCTCACTTGGGTAGATCTTCATGAAGTAGGTGACCTCCTTGCCCTTACAAACTTCTTGGTTCAACTCCACAATCTTGATGGAGGCTCCCAAGTGATAGTCTCCCCGACACTCAACTCTCTATCACAGATTTGGCTATGGTGGAAAGATGATTTGAGTGGAAAGCAACTTGGGGAAGGCTAGAGAACAAGATTCTTGTGGTTGGATTGGAATGTCTTGGTCTCAACACATGAGTAGGTGGTTCTCTCTCAGAAAATGAGTAGTGGAAGTGTAGGCATGTTCTAATGGCTCTCTCACAAATGGAGAGGGGGGTGGAGGGGTATATATAGCCTCCACAGAAAATCCAACCGTTACACACATTTGAGCCAACTCGGTCAGGCCGAATAGAAGAACTCGGTGAGACCAATTCAAGTCAAAATGTGAATGTTAGGAATCTCGGTGGTACTGATGAGATCAACTCGGTGGGACCGATGTGCTAGGGCTAGGGCAAAACCTCATATCGGTGAGACCAATCGCATGAACCCGGTGAGACCGATTTCAGCAATGAGCAAACAGAGACTTGTTCAAGCAAACTCGATGGGACCGATCGCTCCTTTCGGTGAGACCGAAACATTACGAAAGGGAAATAGAGAGTTTGCTAGGCGAACTCGGTGGGACCGATCGCTCATTTTGATGAGACCGAATTGTTATGAAGGGAAACAAAGGGTTTCCAAAGCCATCTTGGTGACACCGAGAGCCGTATCGGTGAGACCGAATTGACTAGGGTTTCTAGCAGTGGCTATGTCAAATGAACTCAGTGGCGCCGGATAGATCAAATTGGTGGGGCCGAGTTTGACTATAGGTTTTGGACCTATGTGTAAATGAGAAAGTGGTTGAGGTTTTTGGAGCAATATCATTAAGCACTTTGAGCAAGTAGACCATTAAGCAATACCTCATCCCATTTTAATAGTATTGGCTTTCCTATGGACTCAATGTGATCTTGGTTCACTAAAATGAAAATGAAGACTCTTGAGCCTTTGCTAATCTTTGTCCTTAGCATTTTGAGGGGTTCCACATCCTCTTGTCCTTGCCACGCCATTGTTGAACTCATCTGAAGTGTACTCGACAAAAGTATTAGTCCAACAAGACTTATGTTGTCATTAATTACCAAAATCACCCAGGGAGCACTTGTGCTTTCAGCAGGAAAACTTCTCTCTACATGGGAAGGGCGTTACATTATCGAGGAATTTTATTGTTTCGATGCTATCAAGATCAACAACGCCGAAAGCAATAACCTAAAGTTGGTAAACATGCAAAGAATCAAACACTATATCTCAGGTACTCGTATAAATGTAGAAACCAATATTATTAATACCTTAAAACCAGAGGAGTACATAAGGGAGACCTACCAGAACGCTCCAGACCTTCGAAAAGGAATAGGTATGTGATACGGTAAGTTAACCGACTATACAAAACTTTCCCAAAAGCAATTTTACTCCATTTTGGAATATTTAAAAAATTAGGAAAATAAGAAGTAGTCCGAAAAGTGCAGGAGGAGGCGACGGCCCGTGGGGGCGCGCCCTACACCCTGGGCGCGCCTCCCGGGCTTGTGGCCACCTCGTCTGCCCCCTAGACTCCATTTTCTTGCAGTACACTTCTTTTGGTCGGTAAAAATTCATTATATAATCACCCGAAGGTTTTGAATATCGTACCACGACAATATCCTCTGTTCTTGTTTCAAGTTGTTTTTATGCCAGAGTTTTCAAGGCCACGCATCATGTCTTCTTCCTGCTCCAACAACGTGGAAGATGATGCTAGGTTGATGCAGATGGTACCCAGGAGGGATGATGCTGAGGAAGTCACGATGGAGGAGGACGAAGGAGATTCGCTTGAGGATTAGTCTCCAGCCTCAGAGAGGGTAGTCTGGCCGACATCTCGACTATCCCAAATCCCCATCAAGCAATAGGGACTACATGTAACCATGAAGGCCAAGAGATACAAGAAGGGCTTCCCCCTAGGAGGCCCTTACACAGGTTACATCGGAACAACTTTCATAATTTGGTTCATAACTACGGGGTGGAGAATACCCCTCGTGGACATATTCCCTCCAATTGGGATATATCCCGTCCATGTGAAAGTGATGCAGGGAAAGGTTCTTGGTGGCCTCAAAATAAGAATCTTTTGGAGGAAATTCAGAAGAATGCAAATATGCTCCAACGTGTACTCCAAGAATTCTAGGTCCTAAAGGGTGCCTTAATAAAACTGGCAGATACATCATCAACCCAATCATCACCACCTCTGAAGAAGGAAACTTGAGTACATGGGTATGGGCACTCCCCTGGACTTGTGCCAAGCTTGGGGGAGGTGCCCCAATATCGTATCACCATCACATCTTCACGTTTATCATTTTTCTTAGTTCGATCCTTTCGGTTATATCTTGTTTTAGTAGAATAAAGTTTTTAGTATGATCTAGCTTTGAGTTTTGCTTTGTGTTCCCTCTATGTAATCGAGTCCGAGAGTTATATAATAAAGATTAGCTTTGAGTTGAGGGCTTCGCTTTCTTGCTTTGATCTTGAGAAAAAAATAGAGATAAAAGAAATAAAAAGATTATATAATAATCTTATGGGAAGTGATGACTTCACATATAAGAAGTATGTCACATAAAATTTGTTGGGAGCTGACAAACATAGTTTTGGCCATTGTTGCAATTAATAGGAAGTAATAAAGAAATAGAGGTCTCACATATAAATACACTATCTTGGACATCTTTTATGATTATGAGCACTCATTAAAATACTATATGCTAATAAGTTGATGTTGCACAGAGAAGACAACATAATGGGTATTCCTATATCCGAATAGAAGTTACATTGTCATGGATCCTCCAACATGTTGAGCTTGATTCTCATCCCATGCTAGCCAAATCTTCTGCACCAAGTAGAGATACTACTTGTGCATCCAAAATCCCTTCACCCAGTTTTTGCCATGAGAGTCCACCATATCTACCTATGGATTGAGTAAGATCCTTGAAGTAAGTTATCATCGGTGCAAGGAATAAAAATTGCTCTCTAAATATGTGTGATCTTTTAGTGTGAAGAAAATAAAATTTATATGAACTTGTGATATGGAAGAAATAAAAGCGACAGGATGCATAATAGAGTTCTTTATCACAAGCGGCAATATAAAGTGACATTGTTTTGCATTAAGATTTTGTGCATCCAACAATAAAAAGCGCATGACAACCTCTACTTCCCTCTGCGAAGGGCCTATCTTTTACTTTTACCTTCTACCTTTATACAAAAGTCATGGTGATCATCACCTCTCCTTTGTATACTTTTTATTTTTGGCAAGCACTATATGTTGGGGAAGATCCAGATATATATATCCACTTGGATGTTGGTGTTCATAAACTATTATCGTTGATGTTACCCTTGAGGTAAATGGTTGGGAGGCAAAACTTTAAGCCCCTATCTTCCTATGTGTTTGATTGAAACTTGGATCTCATAAGTATCACGTGAGTGTTAGCAATTATGAAAGATTAAATGATGGTTGAGTATGTGAACTTGCTAAAC
Source organism: Triticum aestivum (assembly GCF_018294505.1). Lineage (NCBI taxonomy): Eukaryota > Viridiplantae > Streptophyta > Magnoliopsida > Poales > Poaceae > Triticum > Triticum aestivum. Next base: position 388,082,565 of record NC_057798.1, on the reverse strand, counting down.
AAAAGCTCTTACATTGAGTCTTTCCGATGTTATGATAAATTGCAATTGTTTCAGTGACCAAGTTCATAGTTTGTTGGATCATACTTTACCTTGTGAACGAATTGTTACTTTAGCAGAAATTATATGACAATATATGTTGTTGTTCTAAAGATGATCATGATGCCCTCATGTCCGTATTTTATTTTGTCGACACCTCTATCTCTAAACATGTGGTCATCATTATCGATTTCAGCTTTCGCTTGAGGACAAGCGAGGTCTAAGGTTGGGGGAGTTGATACGCCCATTATGCATCATGCTTTTATGTTGATATTTATTGCATTATGGCTGTTATTATACATTATGGTACAATACTTATGCCTTTTCTCTCTTATTTTACAAGATTTACATAAAGAAGGAGAATGCCGGCAACTGGAATTCTAGACCGGAAAGGAGCAAATCTGAGAGACCTATTCTGCACAACTCCAAAAGTCTTGAAAGTTTATGGAGAATTATTTTGGAATATATAAAAATCATTGGGCGAAGAAAATACCAGAGGGGACCCAGCCACAAGCCTGGGGGCATGCCTTACCCCCAGGGCACGCCCCTAGGGCTTGTGGGCCTCCTGGCAGGTCTCGGTAGCCCATCTTCTGCTATATGAAAGGTTTTGACCTGGAAAAAATCATAAGGAAGCTCTCTAGACGAATCACTGCCGTCTCGAGGCGGAACCTGGGCAGAAGCAATATCTAGGGCTCCGACGGAGATGTTTTTCCAGGGAAACTTCCTTCTCGGAGGGGGAAATCGAAGCCATCATCATCGCCAAACGATCCTCTCATTGAAGAAGGGTCAATCTCCATCAACATCTTCACCAGCACCATCTCCTCTCAAACCCTAGATCATCTCTTGTATTCAATCTTTGTCCCAAAACCTCAGATTGGTACCTATGGGTTGCTAGTGGTGTTGATTACTCCTTGTAGTTGATGCTAGTTGGTTTATTTGGTGGAAGATCATATGTTCAAATCCTTAATGATATTCAGTACCCCTCTGATCTTGAACATGAACGTGCTTTGTGAGTAGTTACGTTTGTTCCTGAGGACATGGGACAAGTCCTGTTATAAGTAATCATGTGAATTTGGTATTAGTTCGATATTTTGATGAGTTGTATGGTGTCTTTCCTCTAGTGGTGTTATGTGAACGTCAACTACATGATACTTCACCATGATTTGGGCCTAGGGGAAGGCATTGGGAAGTAATAAGTAGATGATGGGATGCTAGAGTGATAGAAGCTTAAATCCTAGTTTATGTGTTGCTTCGTAAGGGGCTGATTTGGATCCACGCGTTTCATGCTATGGTTAGATTTATCTTAATTCTTCTTTCGTAGTTGCGGATGCTTGCGAGAGGGGTTAATCATAAGTGGGAGGCTTTTCCAAGCAAGGACAGCACCCAAGCACCGGTCCACCCACATATCAAATTATCAAAGCAACAAACGCGAGTCATATGCGCATGATGAATACTAACTTGACAATAATTTCCATTTGCCCTCGGGAGCGCTTTGCTTTATATAAGAGTTCGTCCAGGCTTATCCTTTGCTACAAAAAGGACTGGGCCACCTTGTTGCACCTTTGTTACACTTGTTACTTGTTACCCGTTACGAATTATCTTATCACAAAACTATCTGTTACCGATAATTTCAGTGCTTGCAGAAAATACCTTGCTGAAAACCGCTTGTCATTTCCTTCTGCTTCTTGTTGGGTTCGACACTCTTGCTTATCAAAAGGACTATCATAGATCCCCTATACTTGTGGGTCATTAGTGTTCCCAGGCCTGGCGAGCCTGGAGCGGCGCTTTGTCAACATCGCCTTCATCCGTCTACGCATGCCTGGTGCTTGCAACACCGACGCGTGCCTTCGTCCATGATGTGTCCCTCGGCTTGGCAAACCCATCGCAATGCCTCGTCGACAACATCTTCTTCCCGGCGCACCACTATTTCGACACTACTGCGCCCATGACTAACTCGGCGCCTCCTTGTGCCCGCGGCTCCATGGCGACATCCTCGACACCGGCTACCCCAACTTGACATCGACCACGGCTACCTTACATGGATGCACCATCTACGCTCTCGGCTACATCGACAACGGCACAAAGGGCTACTGCCTTGCTTGAGCAACTTCATCGGTTTCCACTCTAGCCACGACTTCCGCGATGCATCGACCATTACGACTGTCGGGGATGTCCGTCGGCTTGCCTTCGGATTGTTTTCCAGTCTCACCATCTGCGTCGCTACCGTTATGACTGCGGGGGGATGTTGAGTATCGTGATTAGATTGGAAACATAGGATAGACTACGAAGTATTCTGGCTTGTCTTGTACTTCAAGAAGATCATGTACTCCTATATATCTGCCCACGAGGCTCAAGCAATAAACAATTGATTCGATCAATTCCCATCTATTCCCTTTAACAGTTTCCGTTTCCGTTTCCTAGGTCATCTACACGCTCGCTCTAAACCTCTTCAATCCACGTGTGCCCGCCCACATAGGTGCACTAGTGGGCTTCACAAATTGCACACCGGGCTTACTAAAATAGCTGCACTGCTAGATTTTTCATGGACCATAAGCCACATGAATGGGCGACAAGCGGCGAACCCTATACGTCGCGTAGGTCGCTGCCTAGCGCGGTAGCGCGTACCCCCTCAAGCGCTGGAGTTTCTCTGGGCCGATAACGAGATTCACCCCCAACCAGTTTTTGGAAAGTTCAAGAACCTTCCCTGAAGTAGTTTTTCTTTTCCTTTTCTTTTTGGTTTTTTCATTTCTCTTTTTTCCTTTCGGTTACCTTTTCTTTTTCTATTTTTCTATTCTTGTTTTTTCAATTCGCAAAAATCTTTTAAATTTGTGTTTTTTGATCGTTTCCGATTTGCGAACATCTTTTTTTTCAAAACTTCATGAACATTTTTTATAATAGTGAACAGTTCTTTGAAATCATGAACAATTTTTTTAAAATACATGAACAATTGTTTGAAATCACATACTTTTTTACTTTTCACTTTTTTGGGAATTTTTTTTTTAAATTCGTGAACAATTTTTCGTTCGTCGAATTCAATAAATCTTCATCAATGTAACAAAGCGTTCAACAATTTCAAAAAAATATTCATTGAATTCATTTTTTGTTCATCTGATTTAAACAATGTTCATCAAAAGTAAAATTTTGTTCATAAAATTTCAAAAATGTTCAACAAATTACAAATTTGTTCATAGATTTTCAGAAAATGTTCATTCAAATCAAAATTTTCATCCATTTAAAAAAATGGTTTTGATTACAAAATGTGTCCATAAATTTCAAAAAAATATTCATGAAATATAAAAAATGTTCATCATTAGCAAAAAAGATGCTCATAAAAAGTTTTTCATTAAAATTAAAAATAAGTTCATTCTTTTGAATCTCAAATATTTTTTGAATTCAATAATTTTTTTTCACAATTCAAAATTCAAATTTTCAAAAAATGTTAGAACTAAACCCAAATTATTCGAATATAGAATAGCACAATAACATAAAATAAAAAGGTGAAGTAAAAAACAAAAACAAAACAAAAGTGATGTGCCCTGCCCCGCGCATGGGCTGGCCCAACAGGGCACGCATGGAGGCGCGAGGGTGCGTGCTACCGCGACTGTGGGGCACCCCACGCGCGGTGTAGGATGAAAAACCCTATTTGACGTATTTTGCGTCAAATTGTCGGGGTACCACACGTATCGATTGGAAGCGATCGACCAAGACGGGTCGGCCTGTTTAGAAGCAAGGCATGTGTTCCATGGATATTGGTTCTGGGAACCTTCTGAAAGGTTCTAGCCAGTTATTTTTCCGGTTTTGGGACCTTCTAGAAGGTACCTGAACTGTTTTTTTATTTCTGTTTACTATTTCCTTTTTTCTTTTCATTCTTTTTCCTTTTTTCTTTTTCATTTATCTTATCTTTTTGGTTTTTTCCTTTTTCTGTTCCTCTTTTTAGTTTCTTCTATTTTTCTAATTCCTTGATTTTTTCAACATATATTTAACAATTTATAAATATATCTTTTTTCCCTGTTTATTTTGTTCATAAATTTGAAAAACAATTGAAATTTTTCAAAATGTTCATGTTTTAAAATTTTGTTAATAATTTCAAAAAATGTTCGTGTTTGAAAAAATCTTCAGGAATTTCAGAGACAATTCTCGTTTTTAAAATTTGTTCGCAATTTCAAAAAATGTTCTCGTTGTTAATTCTTTTTCAGAATTTCAAAAAAAATCGTGTTCAAAAAAACTTCACGAATTTCAAAAATGTTTTTTTTACAAATTTGCTCACAATTTTAGAAAAATGTTCATGTTTCAAAAAAATTCTCATTTTCAAAATTTGTTCAACATTTCTAAAAATGTTTGTGGTTTCTACATTTTGTTTGCTATTTCAACAAATGCTCCCATGTTTCCAGTATTGTTCACTTTTCTAAGAAAGCTTACAATACAAATTTTGTTCACATTTAAAATATGTTCTATTTAACCTTTTAATCTTAATATAAAAATGTCGTGTTTCCCATTTTTGTTCAAAATTAAAAATTATCCACGATCTTAGAAAATGTTAAGGAATTTTATAAAATGGTCGCTTTCTTCATAATTTGTTCATTTGTTTGAAAAATTTTAATTTTTGAAAATTTGTTCGTGTTTCTTTTTCGGAAGCGTCTGGCCGGCGCCCGGCCACCTGGGATGCTTAGTGAGCGGCTAACCACTTTAGGAAATTTCTTGTCTCTCTTTCTAATTAGGATAGTTTTCTCATCTAATCCATTTTCCTGGAACATATTAAATGTCAGCACATGCATCTCCTCATGTGCATGTTTTTGTTCTCTTGTGCATTTAATTTGTGGTGTTAAATTTTTAAAAAGGCATAATTTTCACTCCACGCGTCGAAATTATGACCTGTTTTCATCGTTGGAATCTTAGCAACACGCTTTCCGAAACTAGACCTCGCATGGGTATGTTTCGACAAACTTTTTGTGTGTGCAATTTAGTCTCCGTTTCATGCAACTGTCTAGTAGTCGATGTGCAACTACCTGACAGTCGTTGTGCAATTTCCCTCTACTTGTGAGCGTGCATTTTTCACTTATGCAAACAGGTGTGAAAATTCGGTTTTCACTTAAGAAACATAACTTTTGAACGAATATCAAAATTAAGATTTGCTTTCACCATAAGAATTCTCACGACGTTCTCTTCGAAACTAGATCCCGCATGAGTATATTTTGATGAAGTATTTTGTGTGCAATTTAGTCCCCGTTAGGTACAAGTGCCTAGCAGTTGATGTGCAACTACCAGACAATCGAAGTGCAACTTTTCCTCTACCTCGTGTACGTGTAATTTTCATTAGTGCCACCTCCACCCCAAACTACCCTCTACTATTGAGATGTGCAACTACGTCTACTCCCACGTCCAACTGACTAGTAGTTGATGTGCAACTTTTTCTCTGCATGTGGATGTGCAGTTTTCACTGTTGTTACCTCGACCAACTGCCTAGCTGTGGATGTGCAACTTCGGATGCTACCCCGACCAACTGTCCAATAGTCGACATGCAACTTCCTCCCGTACCATATGGAAGTGTAGTTTTCACTTCTAGACCCATGTCCCAACCACCCCTTGTTAGTTAGATCTCCAACTTTAGGGCCCCGCCTATAGGCCACTCTTCTCTTCCCTCAAGGATGTGTAGTTTTTTACCATCCAACAATCACCACTAGTGAAATGTGCAACTTCGCCTATTGTTCTAGCCAACTGTCTTGCAAACTATGTGCAACTTTGTTTGTTCCCCTGCCAAACTATGAATCCACAAGTAGGAAGAAGGAAAAGTTGCACATCGACTACTAGACAGTTGGCTAAAACAACAGACTAAGTTGCACATATCACTAGTAGGGTAGGTGGGGCAGGGTGTGCCGATAGTGAACAATACACATCCACGAGTAGGAAGGAGGGTTGCATGTCGACTACTAGATAGTTGGCTGGGATAGTAGACTAGTTACACATTTCAAAAAATTGGTTGTCATGGTTGCTAAGTTGCAACTATAGGAAATTGGATCATGCAGCTCTAAAATTGGCTTTGTAAAAAATTCCACCATGCAATACTAAAGTTGCACCATGTACTAATAGAGTTACACCATATAGCACTAAAGTTGTCATCGAAAATTTCGCCGAAACATATTCATGCATGGTCTAGTTTCAAAGATCTCGTCACAGAGATTCCAACAATGAAACCGGATCTAAATTTTGATGCATGGTTTAAAAGATATAACTTTTTAAAAATTTAGAAATCCGAAATAAATGCAAATGGATCTGTTTCCCCCAACCCGAAGTGACTAGTATAGATGCATTAAATGCCAACAGCCACATGCGCTAGAAGACAAAAAAAATTAACGCATGCATATGGGAGTCTGGCCGCTCAAGTCGTCTAACCAGCGGGCACACGATTGTGTATTTCTGTTCTTTTTAAAATTGGAATTACAAAAAAATTCCACTTCTCTAGAAAATTGGAATATGAAAAAAAATTGAGATTTTTTAGTTGTTGTATATTCATTTTCAAGAAATGTTTTCAAATAATTTACAAATCTCAACGCTGTTGTATGTTCTTATAATGTTTTGCACCTTAACGGCCCAGTGGTCAGTTGTCTATGGCGTCTGAGGTCGGGCGTTTCCTATTTAGCGCTGCAGGCGCCCGTTTGTGTGCATTTCACAAACTGGCGCTTGCAGCGCCTCATGCCAGGCCGGCCCATGTAGGGGTGCCTGAGTTTTTTTTTCTTTCATGTTTTTAGAACCAGCGGGCACATAATTGTGTATTTCTGTTCTTTTTAAAATTGGAATTACAAAAAAATTTCACTTCTCTAGAAAAATGGAATATGAATTTTTTTTTGAGATTTTTTAGTTACCGTATGTTCATTTTCAAGAAATGTTTTCAAATATTTTACAAATCTCAACGCTGTTGTATGTTCTTATAATGTTTTGCACCTTAACAGCCCAGTGGTCAGTTGTCTATGGCGTCCAAGGTCGGGCGTTTTCTATTTAGCGCTGTAGGCGTCCGTTTGTGTGCATTTCACAAACTGGCGCTTGCAGCGCCTCGTGCCAGGCCGGCCCATGTAGGGGTGCCTGAGTTTTTTTTTTCTTTCATGTTTTTAGAACCCAAAAAAAGATGGAGCAGGTTGCGACTCGAACATGGGACCTGGCTCGCCGCTAAATGCTTGTGTTACCACCCTGCCACGCAGCAGGTTTTTTTTTGAGCATCAGTACAGACACACGCGCTCATATACACGCGCATACACTCATCCCTATGAACGCACACACATCCTACCCCTATGAGCACCTCCGAGAGACTGAGCCGGCATATCATCTTGAGATTTACGAAGTCACCGTAGGCGCCTCGTCGTCGACGGGAACGTCTCCTCCCACTGAAAGCCCATCGCCAGAAATTCTGAAATAAATCCAGGAATAATGCGAGCATCAGGATTTGAACCCTGATGGATTGGGGATACCACTGTCCACCTAACCAACTCAACCACAGGTTGGTTCGCGCCACGCAGCAGGTTGTGATAAGCTATAACCTTTCCTCTCCTTTTCCCTATTCTGTTTTTTGTTTCTTTTTTCTTTTTGTACGACCAGGTTCCCCCTGCATCCCTTTGAATTTGATGAACTTTTTTTTCAAATTCAATGAACTATTTTAAAATTCTATGAAACTTTTCAAATTCGATGAACCTTTTTTCAAATTCGATATTTTTTTCAAAATCGATGAACTTTTTTTCAATTTTTATGAGCTTTTTTCAAATCATGAAATTTTTACAATTTTGATGAACTTTTTCCAAGTAGATGACATTTTTCAACATCAGTGAACTGTTTTTTCAAATTTGATGAACTTTTTTATTCAAAAATAATGTTTTTTTTTTAAAATTGGTGACTTTTTGTTCAAAAACGACGAACTTTTTCCAAATTTGTGAACTTTTTTTGAAATTTCATGAAGTTTATCCTAAATTTGCGAACTTTTTCCAAATTCGTGAAGTTTTCTCAATTCAAGATTTTTTTTTCAGTTCGTACGAACCTTTCCATTTTTATGAACTTTCTTGAAATTCATGTTTTTTATATCGTGCATTCATTTTTTTCTTTTCATTTTATCATCAAAAAATACGCATAACAGGCTGGGTGTAATAAGGGTTGTTTGTCCTCAAATTAGACACCGTACGGAGTTTGTCTTTGTGGCTGCGGTCGAATTACCGCATAGATGGTCAGAGATCGAATCCTGTTTCTACCGTATGCAGGCAAACAACTGAGAGCCCACATCGTTCGTGGGTATATTTATATCTATACCTCTCTCCTTATAATAATAAAGCACAGATTGACTTTGTCGGGTTACGCCTTTAATTTAAATTAAATTAAATTTTTTTATATATATATACTAATAAACCGGCTGGTGCTTCTGGTCGGACGTCGTCGTCCTTTTTGCAGAAAAGTCCCTGTAGTTTTTGGTAATTGAACCAGCAGTCCCTGTTTAAGTGAATCTGAGAAAATGCTTCATTTTTGCAGAAAACCCCTGCATTTATTAGTTTTCAGCCCCTTCCCCAGTTTCCCCTCTGCCCCGACTAAAAAAATCCCCTCTGCGCCGGCCGGCGCTCGACGGCCCGATTCAGCGCCTTCCGCCGGAGACCGCCCGCCGCCGACGAGGGGCACGCCGGTGATCTCCCCCAGCCCGCCTGCCCCTCTTTCATCTCCGTTCTACTCCTTCTCTCTCGGCCCCCTCGAGCTCGCCTCGATCCATGGCCTCTCCTTAAACCTAGCTCCAGTCACGGCCACGACCGGCTTCGCAGCTCCCGGCCGCCATCGCCTGCGCCTTCCCCCGTGTCTCCCTCACCTCGCCTGTGCAGCACCGTGGTTGTACATCGCCAGCGCCATCAGCTACAGCCCCGCTCTAATCCACCTGCAAGCCATGGACAGCGGCCTGGCTGCTCACTCGTCGCTGGCCTACCAGTACCTCCACCAACATCTCATCCATCTAGATCAGGGGCGCTTTAATTTCAGCAGATTTTCTTCTTCTTTGCAACATGGTAATTTTCCGGGATAGAGTCTTGATTTTAATTATTGCAGAATGGCAATCTGCTTTATGTTTGCTTTATCATCTCAGGATAATCCAGATGTTTTCCTATGCCTTGAGGAGTTGTTGATGGATGATATACATAGGCTACCAGGTGGTAGCTCCAATGTTGCAACTGAGGTCAGCAATGGGTGCTTCTCCTGGGATGGCTCACTTGAGATACCAACATTGAAGGATCTGAATTTTCAAGCTCGGCAAGGGATGCGTGTTGCACTTTGTGGGACGGTCGGCTCTGGAAAATCAAGTTTGATCACTTGAATTCTTGGTATGGTGCCAAAGCTATTAGGAGAGGCCAAGACTTGCGGAACAATGGCATATGTCAGCCACAAGGCATGGATACAGAGCGGCAAAATTCAGGATAACATACTGCTCGGCAAGGAGATGGAGAGTGAGGAGTATGGCAGGGTCCTTGAGTGGTATTCGCTAAAGAAATACTTGGAGATCAAAATCATTGGAGAGTGAGGCTGCACTCTTAGTGGCAGGCAGAAACAAAGGATTCAGATAGCCCGAGCATTGTGATGTATGCTGACAACTATTTTGTTCCATGATCCGTTCAACGCAGTTGATGCTCATACAGGATCCCAATTTTCCAAGGTAAAAATACAATCTCTCTTTGTTACTGAACCTTTTTCCTAAAATATTCGTATTTGTTCCGCTTGAAAAAACTAGGACTGATCTTTTGATAATGTTATGTAGAATCTTTGCTGAACTCCCTTGGTGTTAGTTGTTCTTGAACCGAAGAAACGTGCGGTCTGGAATTGACATCATTCAGTTCCTTGATGAAAACAAAGTTGCATGTCCTTTTAGTCTAAACGTAATATTATGCCTTGGAGCATATGATGGGGGTCAAATCGCAGTTATGAACTGCATTGCACGTGCATGAAGGCGAATGATTTTTCTGGATGCCATTGCCATCTGGTACGTTGAGTTTATCAGTGAGTAATTGGTACAAAGTTCAGATTATCAGTTTATGTTTGTCTTGGCAGATCGATGGTTTCGCCGCGGTCGTCGGGAGAAATATCATCGACGGTAGGGGAAAAGCGGGTAGGCTGAGGCGGGCACCCACACCAAGCGGCCGACCCACGAAGGCGGCCATGCAGCTCCGCCTCGTGCCTCTCTCCCCATCTTTATGTTCGTGTCAAACCCAGCGCAAGGTAGAGGCAGAAGAGGAGGCCGGGAAGAGAAGCTGCAAGGTAGGATGCTTTTGATCTGAAGGCAACAGTTGGACGATCTGCTCACAAAGACACACCTCTATTTTGAATTTCAACTTGAAAAGATTGATCAGGTCACGAATGTAGCTTGGCTATGTCTCTCACTGGCGCTGAACAATGTTTTGCTTATTTTCATCTTGGTTGCTGACATTGGTGGTGTTATCTGTCAGAGAAAGTTGTTGAAGTGGAAGAAGGTGAACCTGTAGAAGAGCTGAAAAAAGGACGTGGTAGAGACAAGGAAGCAAAGCCTAAACAGTATAATGATATGAGTTCAGATTTCATCTGTTTTCTTCCCTTCTTCATCTATATGATAGCATAGCTGTCTTCTAGATTATGCGAATGTCTTTGGTTGTCATATACTGCGGATGCATTGTAGTTTGATGTGTCGTGTGTATTAACTGCTCAACAGAGTTTCCTTGAATAATTATACAGATACTGTTCTATCTCTTATTGTTTCATAAAATTCTAATTAACCGCTCAACCTGTGACAGTACTACCTCGCCCAGCCGCGCATCCAAGACGCGACGCTTGCTGGAAAGCTGGTCAAGTAGGTCCTCGACTGCGAGATTTAGCTGATTGATCCTGTGCATTAGCCTAATTGTTACAATAAACGAACTTACAACAATGATGCTTTCTATATTGAATTCTTATATTCGACCTCACCATTGCTTAGTTTCCTTTCCTGATGTCAAGACACAAAGAATTTGAGATTCAATTTATCTTTTTTAGTTTTCACACTAGAGTGCTTCATTTATATGTATTACTGTAGACACATGGGAATCCTCAAGGTGTCAGGCTTGTTCTTATTATTGCTCATGCAACCCTAAACTTCAGTTAAATGCCTCCTAAGTGTACTATGAAAGGAAATGTGTGCCATTTTTATCAAATGCCTCCTATCCCACCCCCACCCATGTGTTTCTCCTAAGTCATCTGCCCTTCCCATGCTGCCTTTGCCTCCTTTGTGTATCACCAGATCATCATCGATGTTGGCCGCACCCGCACCATTGTCCCATCCACTTCTTCATCCTCCTCTCTACTACCTGCAAGTGTCGCAAGCTACAGACAACAATTTTTACTATGTTCTTGACATTGTAAAAGTCTCACGTTCTGGAACCTACACACTTAAATGTCTGTTAGAGATGTTTATCGCATCATAAACTATGTGTTCTACACATGCCAACGACATGGAGGGAAGGAAAATAAGCGGCGATATGGATGAGATATCGTGTTGAAATAGAGGACCTGGATCTGCTCTAGGGAGGGGGCCTTAACTAAGGACCTGAGCTATTTTTGTATCTCCCGTTGTAACGTACGGGCATTTTTGCTAGTTTAAATTTAAAACATATATGTGAGATGGTACTAATTCGGGAACCACGTCGTATAAAAAAGACGATTCATTTCCTCGATCCTTCTTTCATCCCCAGCAGCCCGTCTCGGTTCGCATAGGCTGGCCACCCCCGCCTGGGCCTTAGCCTATCTATTGCCCAAAACAGCATCATGGCCCAACTACAACCAGAGACGAGGTAAAAAATTGCCATGAACTACCGTGCTCCCCTTCTCCCCCTATCTCGCGCTACAAGGGCATGGCCCTGCGAGCGGCCGCGACGAGGCTCGCGTCCTCCAGCCTCTGCTGCCGCCACGGCCACCTCCTTCCGGTCGTGGGCGCGCTTCGCTGTGACCTGTCCGCGCCGCCAATCCTCTCCGACCTCCTCAGTATCCTTGTCAATCTCGGACGAGCTATTCCGTGATTTGGATGGACAATGGGAGGCCGTGTCCTCCAACACCAAGCAGTCTCGAATGAGCTATTCCCTGGCCTTTGATCAGGAGCGCGCTGATCAGGAGAGCTGTAGCGCTACCATATGTCATAGACACGGAGCCAAGCGCTACCATTCACGACACAAAGGCACAGTTCAGAGGAGACAAGTGGGCAACAAACACAACCAGAAAATACAACTTGTTTGCTATAAGAAGGAGCAGTCCTCGGCCGAAATCTCCATTAGATTGCATTCTTGGACCATAAGCTCCATCAAAGCCCGTCCAAATTGCTTTTTTTGACGCAACGTACAATGTCACCGTCGAGTTCGCCGGAGGAGGAAGTGCCGAGTTCGCCGGAGGAACAAGACCATCTGTCCAACCGTCCAATTTTGCCTGCTTCGGCTACACCAGAGGTAATGTATTGCCTTCATATTCACTGGATGGAATCCCCTATTTGTCCCCTATCTCTTGTCTCCGATTCTGTTCTGTAGCATGACTGAAATAAGTGACAGTACTTAATTTATAAAGCATGAGAAAACTGATGGAGGATGGTTAGTACAGCAGCAAAGTTTTGTAAGCTCAAATTTGTAGACTGATTTAGTAGTCTATGTGATTGCTACATGCAAGTCAGTTTAGATTTTCTGAGGGGAATGGCCTGGTCCATCTTTTCATGTGATATGAATTATGATGTAGGACATGGCCACAAGGGTTATTTCTTCTGTTGGCAAATAATCTTAAGACTTTTTTCCCCGGGTGATTCGTAAGACAGATTACCCTACACAATTCACAGTTTTATATTTCTTATGCATCTAAATATATCTGTAACTTAAAAAAATCAGGTTCCCGCAGGTTTTGACTTGACTAACAAATTTAAGTGAATTTGTTATTCCTTTTTGTGCTCTTCTTTTTATTACTCAAATAAATCTGTAATTTAGCCAGGCTAACATCAATGGGCTGCAGGCCATAACTATGCTAGCTTAACCTGAATTTATAAAAGAAAAATTACCAATTCGTTTTGAAAATATCTTAGGCATCAAGTCCAGCAAGTTTGAGATGTTCACAGAAACATGTCGGTTTCAGGCAACTATAATTCAGGATTCTTTGCCAAACTGTAACGTTTCAGCCATTCAAAAACATTGCCCATGATGTTAATATGTTGACTAGGGCCCTTTTGTAGAAACTGAAGTGTGGCATCTCTTTTGATGGTTCAATAGAATTAAGTGTCTGGAGTCACTTTATATTCAGAATTGCCCTGCCATCCATGCAATAAATAAAAAAATGATTTGGCTTGGTTTTCATGTCTCTTCTGTGTATGCGCGTGCAGATGGCAAAGGCGTCCAATCCAACTCAGGTGGAGGCCAAGGAGGTTTCAGTTTTTTTTCTTCAACACGTCTATATTTATTTTCTATATCCAAGGTGGCACTAATCTTTGGTAAATTTGCAGAAAAGCCCCTCACTTTTTATAGAATCAACCCGCAGTCTGTATAGAATCAACCCGGAAGAGAAAAAAAGCCCACGTCGTCCGTCTCCCACACACGAAACAAAGCAGTTGATTTTCTCTATAAAATCCCACATCACTACTTCGCAATTAATTTAATCAGTTCATATGCGTGCGCCTTGATGATTCTAACAAGAGGCAATGGAAATCAACGGAGGAACGAATCCAGAGAGGTGTGCAGCGAAGGAACCAAACAGAACCCAGAGAGATGTGGAAAAAATTGGGATGATGCTGATAGAAATTGGCCTGCTAGCGAAGGGAAGGGCCTGCTCCGGGCAAAGGAGAGGACGGCCCGAGGGGAGCAACCCTGGCCTTGCTCGGCCACGAGCTTCATGGTGGGGCGGCGTTGTGTCCCTCGTCAGCCGGTGGCGGCTGCTATGGCATCTCCATGGCGCAAGCAGGGGAGGCGAAAGCAGCGGCTACGCCGCCTCCAAGATGCAAGCAGGGGAGGCGAAGGGCGCAGCAGGAGAGGATGGAGCAGCGGATGTTGTGCTCGCCGGCAACGGGCCCTTGCCGGCTGGCTGCAAGATCTTGGCTACCAACGGAGCCACTTCACACCGCGGCACCGCGGCCCTGCAGCCCCCATCGCCACCAGCCACCCTCCACAAGGAGGAGAGGGGCTACACCAGCATGGCACGCGGGGGGAGGGGAGGAGGGGGTGGGGCGGGATCACGGCAGCGGGCGCATCCCGGGAGGGGAGGTCAGGATGGACTTGGCTTGGCGAGAGCAGGAAAAGGAGGAGAAAAGGAACGGACATCTCATGAAGTACGTGGGAGAGAGACAACGATGATAATGTTGGAAGGGGACAACGGTGCATGGGGATCCCGATTAATTTTTTCAATGGAAGAAGGATCCCCATTGTCTTAGATCTTTGTCGTAGCAGTACATGCATTTGTTTGCTTCTCCAAATCTACATGCACACAATTTTTCTTCTTCTTGAAGTTGGATTTGCATCCGTTTGTATTTTTTTGATGTATACTCATACTGACTACATAGGCCAACACACACGACGGAAATATATATGCCTGGACACCCAATAAAATAAAGTAAATTTCTCGCCATAGGATGGACACCATTCAAATGTATTGTGATTGCGTGGGTATTGAGATCACTATCGGCTAGAGTGGGGAGGAGGATAAGTAGCAACACAGATGGGACGCCATGCGTTGAAATAAATGATGTACATATTATGGTCTCGAGTCATAATTATTGGGTTAGGAGAGTGTGGTATTTTTCCCGTTGCAATGCACGGCCTCTTTTGCTAGTCTTTACCTAATAATAAAGCAAATTGGGTTTCTTTCGTCCGTCATGGCATTTTTCAGAAAAGTCCTATTTCAGAGAAGTCAACCCGCAGTCCTGTTTTAAGTCAAAACCAATCGTTTTTTTGTATTTTACATAAAAATCCTTGTGTTTTGTTGAAATCAACCCGCCGTCCGGATTTAAGTCACACCCGAACCGTTATTTTACGTTTTTCAAAACCCCCCTGACGCTTTAGGTAATTCATCCGCGGACCATATGTAAGTCAAACAAATACTTTTTTAAATCATCCATATCTTTTAAACCGTAACTCCGATTTGAACATGTTATATATGAAATTTGATTAGAAAAATATGTAGAATATGAATATGAGATTATTTTTACCTATTAAGTATTTTTAAAATTATTTTGGAATATATTTAAATCAAACAAATGATTTTCTAAATTATCCGTATCTTTTAAACCGGAACTTCGATTTTAACATATTATATACGAAATTTTATTAGAAAAATGTGTGAAATCTAAATTTGATGTTAATTTTACCTGTTAAATATTTTTAAAATATTGTTTTGAAAGCAAATTTATAATTTCTAGCGCAAGATCCGTTTTTCTTTCGTACCGGCGGCGATCCGGATTGCAAATAAACACCCCAGTATAACCATATAGGCAAAAGAAAACATCAATAACTACACATGCATACCTCTAAAAAATATCGTAGGAAAAAACAACAGATTTCTCATCGCGAGAATGAGAAAAAGCGAGAGAGAGAGAGAGAGAGAGAGAGAGAGAGAGGAGAGAGAGGGAGAGAGAGGCCTTAGAATTAACCATATTCAAATACGTTTTTTTTATTATTTTGTGTGAACACCGAGGCCATCGCCGGTGAGGGTGAGAAGGAGGATAAGCGGCAACACAAATATGATGCCTCGCAAATATAAAGGAGATGGACCTATTGAGTGATGGTTGTTGGGTGTTATGTTTTTCTCCTGTTGCAACGCACGGGCTCTTTTGCTAGTTTTTTTACTAATAAAAGGGCTATCGCTTCTTACCACCGTAAATTTCGTCGGTTATTAGTTTCGTCCGTCCGTAGTCCATCAAGTATAGTTCGTTTCGTCCGTCAAGTTTTTTTTTGAGACACGTTTCGTCGTCCGATCGGAGCCAGGCCAACTGAACCCAACCGTGCGTTGTGGCCCAATAAATCCGGCCCAACCCAATTCTTCCTTTTTCCTTATTCCCGTGGCTCTTGTCCCTGTCGCTCGCCCAATCTCATCTTCCGATCGACGCGCCTCCAACTCCGCCTCCACCTCCTCTTCGGTCTTCACCTAGAGCGTTCCACAGTGGCAGGTCCGATCTGCCTCCCAACGACGTGATGGCCTGGCTCAAACCCTGACGACCTAGAGCGTGGGGTGCAGCGATGTCGCCCATGAGAACCCGTCTTCTCCTTCCACCGCTGTCCGCCACTTCTCCACTTCTTCCTCCTGCAGATCCCCTGCTCCAGAGCTCGCCCAGCGGCCCAGGCCGACGCGTCCGTTTTCTATCTAGCGGTTCGACCATGAGGACCATAGATGTTGTCTATTGAGGGCAAGCGACGGTCGGTCGGGCTGGGCAGAGGCGGCGATCCGGGTAGACCATCCCCGTCAAAGTCTGGTCTGTAAGACGCGGCCATCATCGATCGAGGGCCAGCGACGGCTGGACCTAGGGCAGCAGCGGCGATCCGGATAGATTCTTCTCTTCTGCGTTATCATTGGTTTGCAAGGCGCGTGGCAACATTACCAACTTGAGGGAGATGGGAAAAGACGATTCAGATGCTGCCTGTGCACGCCTGAACCATGTCCAACCATATACCAGGTTAAATCAATGAACTGCTATATGTGTAATTGCTACAAAAATCATGTCAATTTCCTCTACCCATGCCTGTACTCTATAAAAAATTACCACGTATGCTGAAATCCCTAATATATTCTATCCCATGCAGCATTTATCACAAACACTAAATAGATAGGTTTGTACTGTAACATATCATCTACAAAAATCGCTTTTGTAAATTACTCTTTTTGCATTGCTCTTGCCGATTGTGTTGTAGGGAGCAGAGAAGAGCAACATGGGGTGGTCTGCGTCACCTCCAGTTGGGACATGTACCTGTATGAATAATTATGAGCAGCTTAAGCCCTGTGTTGATCCTTCATCATCCTTTCCATAGATGAAATTGACCTGATAGCTCATCTCTTGCCTTTCTCTAAAATTAGATTAATTACATGCCATTTGTGTGCTCAAGGAACTGTTGGAGAATAGTTTTCTAGCTATAATCATTTAGTAGAACATGGCATTGCATGATATGCATGAGACCAACGTATCCGAAGATGCTTCTAGGGGCACTTGAGCTTGCCCGTGGGGGTTGGTCAGCAAATGAATTTGTGGATCAATGGTGCCAGCAAAGTAATCTGATAATTTGTGGATCTATACTACCTGCAAATTCTATTAGTTCAGATAATTTGTGGATCAGTACAGCCAGCAAATGAATTTATTGGTATTTTATTTTGCTTACCAATAATTTTGCTTTCTGTTGTTTAACGAAAAGGATGACCCTCTTTGTAAATCTTTTACTTTGCTTTCCGGTGAAGCTGTAGTTCTCTGCAAATTGTAACCAATTTTGGGATCACACTAAGCAGGCATCACTTGTCGATTTCAGTAGTCTGTACATTGGGTTGTTGAGTATGACAGCTGAGCGGCCTCTGTTGATACGAAAATTCTTCCAAAATCTGGTAAGAAATTTCCATAGGACATATATTCAGCTCCTGAGAAGTACTTAAACATCAAAGGATTGCATACTTTATATGTAAATATCTTACTCAGAAAAGTAGATCGTCGAAGAGTCATCTGTACAGTCATTCTAAAGATTATGTTACCCAAATTACAACTCACATTAGAAAAAAGCTGAACATATGCAGCTTTTTCTTCCTGAGATTGCAAAAGCAAATTAAGACAACATGCCTGCCGGTGTCCTGGAATCAGTAAGTTGTATCTAGAATACCCAAAGTAAAACTGATATATGTCAAATGACCTACATTTAGGGTGGTTTTTACCAGAGAGAGTATCATGTATGGCTCACACGGACTCCAGATGTGGCACCTCTTTGAAAATTTCATTGTATGAATGATGATCCTACATTTTCTTTGATCCGAACATTTGGTACACAATTTTGAATGTTTCATCATTTGTCAGTCTTTATAAAGTAATCTGAACATTTTGTTGGTTGCTGGACAACTTTGTTCTCCAGTGTAAGGACATTTTGGTAACTTTATTATTTTTTCAAGGTTGATTTACTTGGCGGAGAAAACTTCCATTTGCTCTAAACAAGTGAACATGACATGTGTGATGTTCCGAAAAAAGAGCTTTTGTGTGTTGGCTGGCAGCCCTAATGAACTTTAGACATGTATCTGAGGTTTTGTTGGCTGTAAACCAGTAGGGTCAGCAATTTGAGTTTTAGCTTTCTACCAAAAAAAATTAAAACTTAACTACCGGTACTTTCAGATTTAGAATATTCCTCTGCTTTGGGACGGATGATGGTTATTTGCAGTGATTGGGATAAATACTGCCCATTGACTACACATGAATTTACCATTCTGCTGAAATGGGTGGAAGTTCACAAAGTGCACGTGTATAAACCTTTCGTCCATCACCTTAGTGTTGACATGTAATAATTTTGTAAAGGTTACAATGATGCATCATTCAGAAGTAGCCTTATTAAACTCTCAAAGAATATGCTCCAAAGTCGAAGGCACCCGATCGAATTCCTCAGTACGCCCATCCCTCTCCACCCGCAGCGCTCTCATCGTCTGCTAAATGGACCAAAATGATGTTTGGAATTGCTTGCTGCTGCTGCAATTGTTATTCTAGGTTGGTTTGCTTGCTGCTGCAATTACTTAAGATTATTGATATTGCTAATTTTTCTGGTTCAGAAACATAAATTTACTCGGAATAATACCGGCCCCGTGTCATGAGCTCATGCACAATCCTCAAATGATCCATCTTTTTTTCTCATGAGTGTCCATTGTACCATGACACAGTTTCCCAACTAGGCCGACTGTTGTTCATTGGAACCTATGTTTTTTTCCGTTGCAATGCACAGGCATTTGTGCTAGTATTAAATTAAAGAAAGGACAGAAGGGTGGATGCGCACACTGAATGAGTAGGCTATATGAGAGGAAGGAATTGAGGCGCTGAACGAGTATACTATGTATCCGTATTAAACAAGGAAGAAGGATGGATTATGATTGTGGGCAGCAAGGTATTCTCACATGAACGGAAAGGACGGTGCTGCTTATTATGAATGACCGTGGGAATATGCAGCGAAGGGACTTGTTGTATTACTGTACGCTGCACATATAATGTGACAACGGGAATTGACCTTATTCTAAGGGAACGGAAGAAAAGAATACCTAGATCTTTCCAAAAAAATATGGTGGAGTTAATTAACCAAATAAATTTCATAGGATCCCTTAAAAAATCATAGGATTGGTCACTTCTTCCATTCGCTAATTTGCATTTAATTAAAATGATATTTCATATTTTCATTTGATTCATCAACATATATTTATTCAGGTACAATTTTATTTTAAGATAATTTGACTCACATTTGCTACATTTCTTTGAGATGCCTGATGAAATATTTGAACCTTAACTTGTTCGTAAACTTACTTTCCATGCCAGAATCCATTATCCCTAAATTTGGTGTTCATTATGCATCAACAGTTCCTTGACCTAAGTTTGCTGGAATCCAGTATCCCTAAATTTTATGTTCAGTATGCATCAACAGTTCCTTGACCTAGGTTTGGTGTTGCGACACATGGATCTTCTGCTAGAGTATGACGCTAAGCACATCTCCTTGGGATTGATCACTTTCGTCGTGAATAGATGGACAATATGAGCACAACACGTGATGGTGACAAAGATGAGAAATGGCAACATAACATAATAGGTTGCTAGTGTCGTGTGAGAATTTGTTTCTCCCGTTGCAACGCACGGGCACATTTCCTACTATCATCTAAGTAATCTTATCGTGCAGCAAGCGTGGTGAGTAATCTTCAAATCATTAAAAAAAATCTAGACAATCTTAATAATCACAGCTATATCTCAAATATCTAGACAATTTGGTGTGATCTGCATTGTACTCCAACTAGCGATATAAATATATTTTCACAAAAAAGAAGTATTATAAATGTAGGTATTTGCACAAGTATTAATGCACCAGTGTCTGATTCACTGTCCTCCCTCCCGTGTCTCCACCTCCCCCCTCTGTCTTAAACAAGAGCTCTTTTTTTGAATGAAAACATTCACTTTATTAATTGAAAATAATGATTATATCATCTATAAGAAAAGGTACAATATTTTTCATAGGCTCCTCAAACCAATCTCTAGTTACACAAACTTTAGCTAGCCTAGCAAGTTCATGAGCAACCTTATTAGCTACCCTATTACAATGTTCAAATCTAGTCAACGGAAAATCACATGCCATGAAGTAGCAATCCTCGAAGGCTGCCGCCGCAACTCCTGCCGATTGTCCTTCATTCTTCATTGTGTCAATGACTTCCATATTATCAGAGTTAATAATAAGACGATTGCATCCCGCCTTTTATGCAAGAATTAAACCATACCTAAGAGCCATCGCTTCTGTTGTTAGTACATCAGCACACCAATCGATCTTCCAATTTCCGCCAACAATGAATTTTCCTTTGTCATCTCTGAGTACATCACCTGTCGTGCTCCTGAGCAGATCATGGTCAAAAGAAGCATCAACATTTAGTTTAACAAAACCCATAGGAGGTCAGCTCCATCCTTCTTTTCTACTAGTCGCACTAGGGGAGTGGACATTCACACAGTTTGCCGTTATAGCACGAACCCCCATCGAAATCTGGTTCAAATCTTGAGACTTCCCTTCATGAACCAACATGCGTCTCCCCCACCATAAATACCAACCAGGTATCGCGATTAATTCACTTGCATTCTAGCAACCTAATATAGATAGTTCTTGGTGCAACATAAGAACTAAGAATTCAAGAACCTCCTCACCCGCACAATCAATAACACAAGCTTTCTTAATTACCTCGTACATCCCCAGCTTACCCCAAACCTCTTTTGCCTTCTGACACAGAAACAAGATGTGTTTTCTATCTTCTTGCCCATTCGAGCATGATGGACAAAGGGGCGAAACTTTCTTATGTCTATTGGCAAGTGTAACACGACACGGTAGAGTTCCATGCAACGTTCGCCAAATAAATATTTTTACCTTTGTCGGACATGATAATTTCCAAATCTTACCTCAAATAGGATTGACATTGATACGACCCATACCATTAGTATATTGCAATTTCCTCCCATGTTGTTGGTTCCATTCCTCCAAATAAGCTGATCGAACAGTGAATACACCATTTTTTGTATAGCTCCAGGCAATAAAATCTGACATATTATGCATAGGGAGGGAAATCGCGAGGACCCTTTAAACATCAATTGGCCACAAAGTTTGTCTCACCAAATCTTCATCCCAAAAATTCGTGATTGGATCAATAAGATCAGCCACCTTTGACAAAGTAGCCCACCTCTAGGAGTAATAATTTTCGTATTCGCACAATTCGGAATCCATGCATCTCTCCATATATCGATGTTTTGTCCATTTCCAACTCGCCAGATATAACCATTTCTCAAAGAGTTCACTCCCGCCATAATGCTTTGCCAAGTAAAAGAGGATCCCTTCTTTAAACTTGCGTTCATCAAATCTCCCTCAGAGAAATATTTAGCTCTCAAGATGGTTGCACATAAAGATTCAGGATTATCACGAAGACACCACGCTTGTTTAGCTAATAGCGCCTGGTTGAAACAGTGTATATCTCGGAAGCCCATACCTCCTTGGTCTTTTGTAACACACATTTTCCACTACGTCATCCAATGCATTCTCTTCTGATTGTCCTCGTCACCCCACCAAAATTGCGACACCACGTCAATAATTCCTTTGCAATTCTTTTAGGAATTTTAAAGACGGACATGGTATAGGTGGGGATGGCTTGTACAACAGATTTGAGCAAAATTTTCTTCCCTCTAGAGGATAACAATTTTTCCTTCCATCCACTAATTTTCATAATAATTTGATCGATCAGGAACTAGAAACAATCACTTTTGTCCATGACCACATTTGCCGGCAAACCCAGGTATTTGTCATTGAGGGCTTCAGCCATAATATTTAGAATTGTACATATTTGTGCCTTGTCTTCCACTTTAGTATTAGGACTAAAGAATATACTAGATTTTTCAACACTAACCATTTGCCCTGAAGCGGCACAATACGAATCCAAAAGTGATTTCAACGCCTCCGCACTCATGGGATTGGCTCGCATAAGGATCAAAGATTCATCAACAAAGAGAAGATTAGAAATTGATGGGGCATCTCTGCAAACCTTTATACCGAAAATGTTTCCATTCTCCTCCGCATTAGCTAAAAGGATAGTCAAACCCTCTGTACATAATAAGAATAAGTAGGGAGAAAGGGATCTCCCTGCCTCAATCCTCTAGTTGGTTTAAAACTCTTTGTCTCATCATCATTAATACAGACCCGGTACTCCATAGAGGACACACATTTCATAATTAAATTCACCCAAATCTCTTTAAAACCCAATTTCAGCATAATTTCCTTCAAGAAACACCACTCCACTCAGGCATATGCTTTGTGCATATCTAATTTGATGGCACACAAACCCTCTTTACCCGCCCTTTTGTTTTTTATTGTATGGAAACATTCATATGCCACCAAGATATTGTCTGTAATCAATCTTCCACGCACAAAAGCACTCCGAGTTGGGCTAATAATATCTAATAGGATTATCTTTAGACGAGCAACAATCATTTTTGAAATAACCTTATACACCAAATTGCACAAGATGATTGGTCTAAATTGGGTTACCTTTTCAGGAGAGTTAATCTTTGGGATTATTACAATTGCAGTATCATTCCACCCTGTTGGTATAGAACAGGCATTTACCGCTTGAAGAACCTCTTCGGTCAGGTCATCTCCCAACATAGACCAAAATCTTTTGTAAAAAATAGCATGGAGTCCGTCAGGACCTGGCGCTTTTAAATCACCAATATCAAATAAGGCCTTTCGAACATCCTCGGCCGTATAGGGGGCGAGAAGAGCATCATTCATTTCATCGGTCACTTTTCGTTGGACAAGAGATAGAACCTCCGAGTTAGGATGGGAAACTTATGATGTAAAAAGGTTTGAGAAATACGCCATAATGTGATTCTTCATCTCTGCACCATGCACCCAAACACCATTATCATCAAGCAATTTTTAATCTGATTTCTTTTCTTTCTGGCCGTTGCCGCATTATGAAAGAAGGAGGTGCTACGATCCCCATGCAATAGCCAGTTTGCGCGACCACATTGTAGCCAGTAAATCTCCTCTTGTTCCAACAGATTTTCAATAAGGACAAGAATCTCCTTTTGTCGCGCTTGAGACTCCGCACACATAGCTCCCCTCCGCAGCCTTTCTAGTTCTTTTTTTTAGTTTGTTAATTTTTTTTCCGGTCCCTTCAGAATATCGAGATCCCAAATATGCAGATCCGCCTACACCGTCCGTGTACGCTCAGTGAGAGACGGCCCAATACCCATCATCTTTGCTTGATCCCATGTTGTACGTACAATTTCTACAACTGTCTCTTCTTTGAGCCATCGAGCTTCAAATTGTTTTGCTCAACCCCTTGGGCGATTAAACATACTCGCATCAAAGTAATCTGTATTCAGGATGAGGGGTCGATGATCAGAGTGTACGTGTTCTGTATTTATGATCGCAGCCCGAGGAAATTTATTTGCCCAGTCCACATTGCAAACTGCACGGTCAAGTCTCTCCCTAATTTCGCCTCTCTTAACAAGGGACGCAGCAATTCTGCACCGAGGTCCAGATGCTCCCAGGTGCGAACAGTAAAAATATTTAAAATAGCAAAAGAAAAATTTATGGTGCAAGATGGTCAAATGCGCGATGCCCGTGTCAAAATTAGATGGAGTTTGGACAATCGAGGAGCTCGTGGCAAAAAAGATAAGTTTTGGGCATGTCAGAAAGTTTGAAAAAACATACAAGTCATAACCAATTTTATCTTTTTTTCCGCAAGCTCCTTGAATATCGTTTACCCATGAATTTTTGCACATACCTCATGCATTGAAGCATCTCGAATGAAGAAAGTTTCAGATTTTTATGAATTTTTTTTACTTTTTGTTTTGATTTTACTGTTCACCGGGTGTACATGAGTCCTAGCTCTGAATTGAATTATCGTCTTGAAGAGTTGCTATTAGTACTGTCAAATCAGTACTACTTTAGCCCTAGTTGTCATCATCGAAGGTATCTGTCACGACCCTTCTCTTCTCAGTACCCTTCCTCTCCCCTGTCTAGCTGCCTCGGCGGCGGCAAGAGAATGGGACATTCGTTTCATGTTCTTTTTCTTTGGTTTTGTTTCTTTGGCGGCATCGATGAGGTGGCACCGAAAATGGTATATTTGAATAAGGTGACTCTGGTCTCTCCTTACTTCGACGACATTCACTCTAGCATTAACGAAGGAGAGAATTCCTTATTTGGCCCTTGATTAAAATCTGGTTCCCTTTTTGGCCCTAAAAAATTTATTTTTCCTTTTTTGACACAACAACTTCATTTTCTTCCTTCTTTGACACTTCCGTTAGTTTTTGCCGTTAACACCGTCAACTGCAACTTGAAAAGTCATTTTTACCCTTGTTGTAGGCCGCTGAAAAAAAAACAGGAAAACAAAATCCCGCTGACCAAACAGTCAACAGCGTAGCGAGCCCTTCCCTATTCTCCCGATTCCCCTTCTCCTCGATCCCTAACCCTACACAGCGGCCGCGCGAGGCTGGAGGAGCGGATGGAGGAGGGCGTGGCCGACGCTGCTCCGGGTGAAGGGATGGACGGCGCTGTGGAGGAAGGCCACGGCGCTGCACCGGCCTCATCCTCGGGCGACCATGGCGGGCAGGAGAAGGGCGGCCATGGCGGGATGAAGGAGGACGGCCCAGGCGCGGCGCCAGAGGGCGGCCATGGAGGGGAGGTGGAGGGCGGGCAAGGTGCTGCGCCGGAGGGCGGTCAAGGTGCGGCGCCGAAGCAGGGCAACGATGATGGTGCGACGGCCACAGATGCAAGTACTCCGGCATGGCTTGAAGGGTAAGTGCCTCTCTTCTCTAGCAGATTTGAGTATTTGCTTCACCTCTGTTCATATAAAACAGTGTTCTTAGAGATGGATTGAAGATGCATCAGTGTACTTAGAGATGGATCTTTTGCTTTCACAGGATGGATCCAGACTCAACTTATTTACTGAAAATCAACTTGCTTGGCAACCCCAAAAAAGCTAGGAAGGACATCAGATGTCAAAAAGCTAGGAAGGATATCAAATTGAAGAAGTGATTTGAATTAATAATCGTTATGCAGACAAGCTAAATAGCATATTCTGTTTCATTCGGCACTATATTCCAATTCGTATTGCCATTGCTTTTGACTTCCAGTTCACAATTTTGGTCACAAAATACAGCAGGGGTAAAGTGGACTTCTCATGTGGTATTTAACGGTGTTGGTTGTCAAAACTAGCAGAAATGTCACAAAAGGAACAAAATGAAGTTTGAGTGTCAAAAAAGGAAGAATTTTTTTAGGGCAAAAAAGGGAACCAAATTTTAAGAAAGGGCCAAATAAGAAATTCTCTCTTAACGAAGTGTCTGTGAGAGTATGCTTCGCCAGTTCTATTGGCTCTTCGTATCTTCTCAGTGGGTGTATCTGTGAAAGAGAGCAATTGGCCGGCTATTGTTGCAGCTACTTCGACATGTTTTCTCGTGATGTTTTGCGACATGGTTCAATTTTTCCTACTCTTTACACCGGTAGTGATGGATAGCAAGTTTGTGTGGTGCGGGGTGATGGTTCAGCTGATATTGTTTGATTGATTCCATTCCTATTTGAAGAGGCGAGTAACTATTACGGTTTTTGAAGCGGCATGATGAAGACGTTTGCATGTATATATTTCTTTTACTATTACTTCGTTGTAATTTTCAATCTCTAGCTGGCAGCATACACATTTAATGTAATTTAGTTTCTATTGATTGTTCTGTGTCTAGTTTTTTCATCCTACTGGTTATTTTCCTTAATAATTATCTGATTTAAAATAGTTCAAATTCAACAAGATTAACTGGATGTTCGAAAGTTTTTCATGAACGGATCGTGGCATCCTACACATACTGTCCCTTCAGTTTCATCCAACAGCTTATGTGCGTAAATAGTCGTCCCTCTATCCTGTGATACTTCGCGGCAGCGCGTACAAGCTGCACAACGTGTGAGCAACATTGAGTGAATGAATTATTCAATCAACAAGTTGAGCAAGAAGCAAACTTACGATCTCCAGGATACCATACGCAATGGCCACCTTGCCTCCAGCCGATCAACCACGCCGCAAAACTTGGTGACGGTGGTCTGGATGTTGTACCATTGATACGATAACGACTTGACATTGCGTTCATGGATGATGTGCATGTCGCGGGACGCAGTGTACTTTCGCGCGTGAAATGAATCATGCACGCACTGCCAGAAGAGCCCCTTTTTGATACTGCATACGAAATCCACATATGCAGCCAACCACGCATCGCACGAGAACTCATCGTCCATGCTCGAGTACCCCATCATCCTTCGTACTCTAAAAAAAGACATGTTCAAAAAAAAAACTCAATGACATTTGGCCGAGCACCTATCGGGTGTGGTGATGATCATGGACGTCGTCGACAAGTGGGGCGGAGGTACCTGACTGTGGACGGATCCTAGGTGGACGGCACCATAGTACAAGGCGAGCGGGCGCGTGGGTGGTGGATGCGGATGTCCCGCAATGCCTGGGTGGCGGCCGAAGAGGTACTACGGCCACATCGTCATCGTCGGAGGGCACGAATGCAAATCAAGGGGGGCCAGGGCGGAATGGAAGAATTGGACCGGAGGGGAGATTTGAGTGTCCGGGGATGTCAAAGTCCTACGTGGCTGATGTTCGGACTCCTGTAACATCTCCCCACTTTTCGTCCCGGTTTGCTTCCAGTTTGCCGAAAAATACGTTCGGACGTTTGCAGACTGCTACAGTCCCACGTAAGATGGCGAAAAACTTTCAAATCCGGACTAATGCGGGCAGTTTGAGATCCATTTTGCATATGCCCTTGCGCAATTCTTTGGAACAATTTGCAAATGATGGCATAACATGTTGCAGGACAAAGCATCGTAGTGCATGCATGCTTAGCAGACTGCGATGTAGCAGAACTGATCCATTACTGGTCGTTCTTTCTCTTAACAAAGTTCGAGGCAGTTGGTTGCTCGGATTTTTTAAGCTGTGCCGATGGCTAGAGATGGATTAATACACACATACTCCCTCCTTCCATCTATAAAGTCTAATGACTTTTTCAAAACCGTCTTTGACTATTGATAAATTTAATAGTATATGAGATGTATAATGTAAAAATTATGATATGCTTTGTGTAACTTGCATGTCATAAATTATTGCTCTAACATTTGATCAAAATTAGTATCGAAAAACGCATTAGGCCCTTAGAGATGGATGGAGGGAGTAGTATTAAACTAGTGTTTGGGCTTGGATGGATTGTCAAATAACAAGGCTGACAATTAATTTGAGACTAGAAGGGTTAGGCGCACTTTGCTACGTCGTTGGTATTGTTGGGTTTCTCCAAAAAACTAATCACTTTGTTTTTCAAAATATAAAATGTATTATTTTGTAAAAAGTCAAACCTTTTAACTTTGATCAAATTTGTAGAGAAATATATCAAAATCTATAATATCAAGTCGGTATTTTTATATTCACCATGAAATGAATTTCTATATCTTTTTGTTTAATATTGTGGATGTCGATATTTTTGCTCTGAACCTGGTCAAAGCTAAAGAAATTTGTCTTTCTATAAAACTAATACCCCTTATGTTTTGACTTTAGTTTGGTAGGTGGGGAGATGATAAAGTGTGTTTTATTTTTAATTATAATGTGGTTATTTGGAGGGCCTTTCGTGATGTGATTATGTCTTATCCGCTAACCAACATATATTTATGTGGGGAAATTCTATGCCGGTGATCGCATGTACTACTATATTGGTGCTACAATATCACATGTCGGCTCTTCTTTTTTGCCGATGGTGAGAGGGTGCGCGGGATTGATACGTTTTTATAGGCCGGTTGCTACTGATTGATTTAAAAAATCGTTGGCCCGGCCAAAATCATAAACCAAATCCAAAATTGAATAGCTCAATTGAATGAAAGAGCTTCAAAATAAATAACATAGTGAATAGAAGGAATTGAATGGGAGAGCTTGTGAAAGTGTTGACCCGGTCAAAATTGGTTGATCCAATTATAAATTGAATACCTTGATTAATTGTGAGACCTTAAAAATTAGAAAGTATAGTGTATAATATAAGAGAATTGAATGAGAGAGTTTTGAGAAATTATTGACCCGCTCAAAATCAGCCGACCCAATTCTAATCGAAGACGTCAATTAAATGTGTGCTCTTTAAAATAAAAAAACTTAATGTTATAAAGGATAAGGCTATACAACCTTTTTAATCGAGAAGTAGGTTCTAATCATTGTTGGTTTGCCTTTAATGTTTTTTTCTTGTGCGACGGTGGTGGGGGGAAAGTTGCACAGAGGCAAAACAATAATATTGCATTTCTTACCGTCAAGTAATTCAAATTCGGTCGTGAACGCTAGTAGTTTCAGTGAAACAAAATTACAGCCAAGGAAAGGCAGGCCTTGCTCCTTACTAACCAACAGAATATTGCAATTTGGAGGAAAATGAAGAGAGTGAAGTGCACAATCAAGGATCGAAGCAGCGGACGCAAGCGCGTATCCATTGCTTGGGCCGGGGAGCGCGAGTGTGCATCTGAGAAACAGTACGCGAGTTGCCCCACCTAGGTATGGGCCCGGTACGGCCGACAACGATGCGACTGGAGACTGCAGCTCGCGCAGAAGTCCCGCGCGATTCGCGGGGCATTTCCTGCTCAGCCCCTTTTCCTTTTCTTTTCTCCAGCAGCAGCGGTGGCTGCCTGCTTCGTGCATCATGCTAGCACACACGGGCTCACGCTGCACTGCGTCTCCTCCCTCCATCAGCGTCGAGTCTTGCTGGGCCTTTTCACCTTTACTCTACGGGCAACTTCAACGCGAGCTTTACCAAATCGCTTCTACATGTTCACAACGGACAGCCTAGACATTTTTGCAATCTACTCCCCCGTTTTAAAATAGATGACTCAACTTTTTACTAATTTTATACTAAAGTTCGTAAAAAATTGGGTCATCTATTTTAGAACGGAGGGAGTAATACCGTGTCAACAAATTTTTCCAGACTGGTCTTGATGTTTGAAATCCAATAAATTGGAACCAAAGGTAGGGAAAGTTTGCGAGCGCCCGGACCTCCACTACGTTGGACTCCGGACACGCCCGGCTATAGAAGAATAGGTTTTGGCAATGCAACTCTCGATGTATTGATCGGGTGCAAATTGAGTTGGAAGACAATAGGCTGAACTATTCTATGTATTGATCTGTCCACGGATCGGTCACAACATATACACGCGGTTGAGTACAATAGATAGCTCGATGGAGTCGACACGCAGGCCTGGGCAGCAGTCATGATCCTATAAACTAGGGAGTAACACGCACATGAGTACAAAGTTGCACACATGTCTGCAAACTGAGAGCTGGACGGTACATGCAATACACGAGCCTCACCGAAGGTCACTCGATCACGAACAAAATGAAGATCAATTTCAATGTGCTTTGTACGTTGATGCTGGAACGGGTTGGAGGCAATGTATGAAGCGTTGATGTTGCCACAATACACAATGGTGGCTTGGGAAGGAGGTTGTCAAAGCTCATGCAATAGTTGACGAAGCCAACAAGACTCGGCCACGCAGTTCGCGACACCCCTGTACTCCGCCTCTGCACTCGACCGTGAGACTGTAGCTTGCCTTTTGGGAGACCACGACAAAAGATATACACAAAAATCGGATGTGGACTTGCGGGTGTCGGGACAAACCGGCCCAATCCGCATCTGTGTAGGCCACAAGCTCATGAGAGGAGGACTTATATAGTCGCAAGCCATAGCGAGAAGTGACACGCAAATACTGGAGGATGCGCTTGATGAGCTACATATGGGAATCGTGTGGTGCATGCATGAAGGGGGAAACTTGATGCACGACATAGGCAAGGTCGGGCCGAGTGAGGGTAAGATATTGAAGAGCTCCGACGAGGCTATGATACAAAGTGGGGTTGTCCAAGAGGTTCCCATCCCCGCAGAAAGCTTAGAGTGGGTGTCAACTGGTGTAGAAACCGTTTGCAATTAAGCATGGTTACCCGTTCGAGGACCTCTAGAGCATATTGTTGTTGACACAAAAATAGACCGGAGGTGTTGGGTGTGACGTTTATGCCAAGGAAGTGATGAAGCTCACCAAGATCTGTCATGGAGAACTCCCATTTGAGAGCATGGATGACGTGATGGAGGGTGTGGGGGTGCTAGCAGTGAGGATGATATCATCCACATAGACAAGGAGATATGCAATGGAGTTACCATGATGCAATATGAAGAGGGAGGAGTCACTCTTGGAGGCTAGAAAGCCAAGGGAAAGGAGGAATGACCAGAAACAGTTAAACCATGTGCGGGGGGTTTGTTTCAAGCCGTATAGAGACTTGCGAAGTAAGTGCACATGATATGGATAGTGAGGATCAACAAAACCGGAAGTTTGAGTGCAGTACACCATCTCCTTGAGATCTCCATGAAGAAATGCATTCTCGATGTCGAGTTGATGAATGGGCCAGGAGCTCGTCGTGGCAAGATTGAGGACAACTCGAATAGTAGCCTATTTTACCACCGAACTGAACGTTTCTTCATAATCAACCCCTTCCTTTTGTGTGAAACCACGGACAACCCATCTTTCTTTGCACCGGGCCAAGGAGCCATCAGTGTTTAACTTGTGGCAAAAAATCCACTTGCTGGTCACCATGTTGACACCTGCAGGTCTAGGAACCAAACACCAAGTCAAATGCTTGATTAAAGCATTGTATTCATCACACATTGCATGTTGCCAATTGAGATCTTTTAGTGCGGACCTATAGGTGGGAGGTATATGGGAAATAGTAGTAGTGGGTGTGTTGGCGAGAAAAAGTCGTTTGGGTTGGTAGAAACCTAACTTGGCACGTGTACGCATTTTGTGTGTATTGTGTGGCGGTGGAATTGGAAGTGCATGGGCTGGGAGGCGTGGCAGAGAGGGAGTGGCTCGCACGGAATTAGAGGAGGATTCAGTGTTGTCAGCTGGCGAGGTAGGGGCGAGATCCAAGGAAGATTCGTGGGCAGGTGCGCGATTCGAGGAATCATGTGTGGATCACGTGGGACTCGCGCCAGCGGTGCTGGGTGGGGCGGGCGTGGGGATCGAGGGCAAGTCAGTACACCCATGGGAACCGGTGGAAGGATGACGCGTGGGGAAGGCGGGACCGGGTGTGACGCCCCCGATTCAATCGTACACTAATCATGCACGCAAATGTGTACGATCAAGATCAGGGACTCACGGGAAGATATCACAACACAACTCTACAAATAAAATAAGTCATACAAGCATCATAATACAAGCCAGGGGCCTCGAGGGCTCGAATACAAGTGCTCGATCATAGACGAGTCAGCGGAAGCAACAATATCTGAGTACAGACATAAGTTAAACAAGTTTGCCTTAAGAAGGCTAGCACAAACTGGGATACAGATCGAAAGAGGCGCATGCCTCCTGCCTGGGATCCTCCTAACTACTCCTGGTCGTCGTCAGCGGGCTGCACGTAGTAGTAGGCACCTCCGGTGTAGTAGGGGTCGTCGTCGATGGTGGCGTCTGGCTCCTGGACTCCAGCATCTGGTTGCGACAACCAGAAAGAAAGGAAAGGGGGGAAAAGGGGGGAGAAAGCAACCGTGAGTACTCATCCAAAGTACTCGCAAGCAAGGAACTACACTACATATGCATGGGTATATGTGTAAGGAGGCCATATCGGTGGACTGAACTGCAGAATGCCAGAATAAGAGGGGGATAGCTAGTCTTATCGAAGACTACGCTTCTGGTCACCTTCGTCTTGCAACCGGCAGAAGAGGGTAGGTTGGAGTCCTCCAAGTAGCATCTCCAAGTAGCATCTCCAAGTAGCAACTCCAAGTAACAACTCCAGTAGCATCTCCAGCAGCATCGCAGTAGCATAATCCTACCCGGCGATCCCCTCCTCATATCCCTGAGGGAGAGCGACCACCGGTTGTATCTGGCACTTGGAAGGGTGTGTTTTATTAAGTATCCGGTTCTAGTTGTCATAAGGTCAAGGTACAACTCCAAGTCGTCCTGTTACCGAAGATCACGGCTATTCGAATAGATTAACTTCCCTGCAGGGGTGCACCACATAACCCAACACGCTCGATCCCATTTGGCCGGACACACTTTCCTGGGTCATGCCCGGCCTCGGAAGATCAACACGTCGCAGCCCCACCTAGGCTCAACGGAGAGGCCAGCACACCGGTCTAAACCTAAGCGCACAGGGGTCTGGGCCCATCGCCCATAGCACACCTGCACGTTGCGAGGGCGGCCGAAAGCAGACCTAGCCTAGTGGCGTTCCAGTCCAATTCAGCGCGCGCCGCTCCATCGCTGACGTCTGAAGTGCTTCGGCTGATACCACGACGTCGGGATACCCATAACTACTCCCACATAGATGGTTAGTGCGTATAGGCTCGTAGCCAACTCAGATCAAATACCAAGATCTCGTTAAGCGTGTTAAGTATCCGCGAACGCTGAACAGGGCCAGGCCCACCTCTCTCCTAGGCGGTCTCAACCTGCCCTGTCGCTCCGCCACAAAGATCCACACAGAGGGCCGTCGGGACAAAGGTCCTTTTAGTCCCCAATCCGTGAATCACTCGCGGGTACTCTTCGAGCTGACCCGACTTTAGTCACCATCTGTATAGTATGTATGTATGTATAGTATATACCCGTGATCACCTCCCGAGTGATCACGGCCCAATAGTATAGCAAGGCAGACCGACAAGAATGTAGGGCCAATGATGATAAACTAGCATCCTATACTAAGCATTTAGGATTGCAGGTAAGGTATCAACAGGTGTAGCAACAATGTCAGGCTATGCATCAGAATAGGATCAACGGAAAGCAGTAACATGCTACACTACTCTAATGCAAGTAGTATAGAAGAGAATAGGCGATATCTGGTGATCAAGGGGGGGGGGGGCTTGCCTGGTTGCTCTGGCAAGAAGGAGGGGTCGTCAACTCCGTAGTCGAACTGGGCAGCAGCAGCGTCGGTCCCGTAGTCTACCGGAGAGAAGAGGGGGAAGAAACAATGAATACCAAATAAACAGATGCATATCGATGCATGACATGACAAGAAGCGATGCTAGGCGTGCCCTAACGTGGGATAAGGTGGTACTGGTTAAGGGGGGAATCATCCGGGAAAGTATTCCCGGTGTTTCGTGTTTTCGGGCAGAGGAGC